>NC_021165.2:68757051-68772441 GCF_000331145.2 Cicer arietinum | reverse complement strand
CTCTATCTCTAGCTATTGTGCTTTCTTCAATCGAGTTAACGTTCCTTATCGGTGCTTTAACATGATAAAAAAGATATGAGCTTTTATAGACTTGAATTGTATACCATTATATATGTCGATTCTCTTTATTATAAGAAAACTGCAGTGCCAACTGATGAGCAGTGCCAATTGTTCTATCACTGTATGAGCAATGCCAACTAATTGGTTTTGTTTAATGCAGTTTGATGTTTGGACCGGATCTATGTGGCACACAGACAAAGAAGCTCCATGTTATATTGTCATACCAAGGGCAGAATTATCCTATTAGAAAGGACCTGCAGTGCGAAACTGACAAATTAACTCATTTTTATACGTTCATTCTAAGGCCTGATGCCTCCTATAGTGTCCTTGTCGATAATCGAGAAAGAGATTCTGGAAGCATGTACACAGATTGGGACATCCTTCCTCCAAGAAAAATCAAGGATGTCAATGCAAAAAAGGTAATACTTCTGAATTAGTTTCAGTAGATTGGCATGTATTTATGTATTTTTCCTTATTTGAATGTTACAACGCTGAGCTTCAAATGCAATGTTATGAGTTATTGCAGTTTGGATCAAACAACCCAAACAAACATTCTATGAGTCTTGAAATGAGATAGGAGATGTTTTGGTTCTTTTTGTTTATCTTCTTTCATGCAAAACCTTTTAGTTTTTCTATTGCAGCCAGCAGACTGGGACGATAGAGAGTACATTGAGGATTCTAATGATGTCAAACCAGAGGTACTTGTTGTCTCCCTTCACACAACTGTTCCCATGGTAACTTATAATTTGTCATCAAGATTGTCGGACACGTTCACCTTTGCCTTTTTATTGTTTGCATGTGCATGAAAGACCATAATGACAACCACTTTTAAGAATTTCTACCATGGAATGGATAACTTTCATGTCCATATGAATGATAGCTGCAACTAACCGGCCTTCAGCAATATGTTTTTTGTTTTTGTATGCAAAGTGTTCTATTTTCAACAAAAATCTATAAAATTAGAAACCTGGTTAGAAGCACTTTTCATTAATAATTATTTTAAGTTTAGTCAGGGGTCATAAATGGTATCGAACTTTGTAGAGGTTAATAGAAAGTAAGTTACAGAACATCAAGTCGACAAAAAAAATTCCCCAAATGCATTTTAATGGCTGACCTCCGCTTGAAGGTTTGTCTTACACATAACATCATCGTTAATTTTATTTGGTATGTTGGAAGTCTCGGGAGTATCCAGATTACTTGGCAGTCCTTCAGTGTCATGAGTCAAAGTCGGATCACATCTTTAGTCTAGATTAGAGTTTATAGTTTAATTAAGTCTCATTTGAAGGTTGTTTAAAAGTTGCAAATATTTTAGCATTATAAGTTATTTCAAAAGTTTACAAAAGAATTTCTATTTATTTGTAAGCCCTTACAAAATTTAAAACAAAAATTTCAGTTTCATTTGCATTATTTACAAAAACTTTCTCGAGATTCTTAGTTAAGTTTTAGGTGTTACATTTTTGTTTTCATGTGTGCAAGTCTAATTGTCTCAATGTTGCAGGGATATGACTCAATTCCGGCTGAAATTCCTGATCCAAAAGCCAAGAAGGTTTGTTTGTTTCCCGCATGTTTAGATAAATTTTAAAATATAGTAAACAAATACATGTATTTAGATAGTAAGATTACAATTATAGACACAAGACTGAATTTAGCACAGGCTTATGAAAGCTATTTGCCTATTTCTCTTGTTTAATATTTTGTTTGACTAGCCTGTTGACTGGGATGATGAAGATGATGGACTATGGAAGTCCCCAAAAATTCCTAATCCAGCATACAGAGGAACGTGGAAACGAAAGGT
The DNA here is from genome assembly GCF_000331145.2 of Cicer arietinum. Taxonomy (NCBI): domain Eukaryota; kingdom Viridiplantae; phylum Streptophyta; class Magnoliopsida; order Fabales; family Fabaceae; genus Cicer; species Cicer arietinum. The sequence continues at coordinate 68,770,586 of NC_021165.2, read as the reverse complement.
TCTTCAAACTGTACATGTTAAAACTTTAAAGTTGAATCCATATTCATATGCCTTGGTTTCTAATTGTGGAAAATTGTTGAATCCTAGAAAGTCAAGAACTCTAATTACAAGGGAAAGTGGAAGACTCCGTGGATTGATAACCCAGGTAGATTGTTTTATAAGCAGGTGATATCGGTCATTAGAGTTTGTGTCTTTCCCCTGAAAATTATGAATCTCTAATGACAAAATTTTCTTTCTGTTTCCTGCAGAATTTGAGGATGATCCTGATCTTTATGTGCTGAAACCAATAAAGTATGTCGGCATTGAAGTGTGGCAGGTGTGTATATTTGTTTTGATACATTTCAAAATATTTAGCTATTAGTGAATATTTGAAGCGCCATTTCATTATAATTTGAATTTTCAGGTGAAAGCTGGTTCGATTTATGACAACATCTTAATTTGTGATGACCCACAATATGCAAAGCAAGTTGTGGAAGAATTTTTGGTTAATAATAGAGAGGTGAGCCATTTTTTTCTGACTTTGTATATCTGTTATGTAGTTTGTAGCAACCATCATAGTATTTGCATTCTCATTATGTGTAAAATCTTAGGCTGAAAAAGAAGCTTTTGAAGAAGCGGAAAAAGAAAGAAGGGCTCGGGAAGAAGAGGTGATGGATCAAAGCCTAATACCTAAATGCTTTGGCACTCTTCTGATTTATGCAGTAATCATGTGTTTTTAAAAGGGCATCTTTTGATGTTATGACCATGTAGGAGGCACAAAGAGCAAGAGAAGAGGGTGAAAAGAGAAGGAGAGAGAGGGACCGCAATTATGGAGATAAGAGGCGCCGTAGAAGAAGGGTAAGTTTTTTCTCATGTTGTACTCAAAATTCTTCTGGGTGTATTTGTGTTTATTATGCTGACTTTGTAGTAAAGTTTTGGCCTTTTTTTACTAGTTTGTATGGTAGGAATCATAGTAGTGTGAGGGCAGGGGACAACTCATGATAGACTTTTTGTTGTCCTTGTTTTCCTCTGAACGAATTGAATCATTTCATTCACACAACCACATAGTCTACGGTTTGGACCATCAGATCAAAGATAGGATGGATCATGTTCTTACTTTGGTTTTTGGATTCAATTTATCCAAGTCAAAATGTGGATCGTTCGGTCAATGATTTGACAGTCCAAATCACGTGATTGTGTTAAATACATGATTATCTAACTACATGGAATCAAGATTCAATGATTGACTTAATAAACCAACGGCTATTTGAGTTGTTTTATTAATCTTGAATTCTCTGTCCAATTCATGTAATTTTGTTTGGTCTTTAATTCAATTGAGTTTTTGACCACTTATTCCTATGTGCTATGAAATCTGATTTAAGGACTTTGTTTTGCAGCCGGATCCCCACGAATACCTGGATGATTATGGTCATGTAAGCCTAAGACCCTACTATTTTTTACTACTAAATATTTACTTCAATTTCTAGTTACGAGTTATTGCTTTATGTTGTTTCTGTGTTAGATAGATAATGAGTCCAAAATAACTTCAATTATTTTTAAATAAGCTCTCATAAATATTTTTAAAATAGCGAGCTGGAGTTGTTAACAATGAGTGGGTTTGACAATTTGCCCATAACTCCTTGTTAGTCCATTTGAAAATCAACCTTTTCCATATACAGCAAAATATATGACCATGATGTTTGCATAAGAAAGACCCTACTTGGTTACACAAAGTCACAAACAACAAAAGTACCGGAAAATACAACATTTTATCATTAAATAGAATAAAATTAATGATGATTGTTTAGTTGAATTATCAAAATTGATGTTGGTGTTTATATTTAAGACGGAAGAGAGTAAGGTGTAGCGGACCCACAAAGTTCATTGGTAAAGTCTTATTTGTTCAGCATCTTAAATAATGAAAAAGGACAAAATATACAATGATTGAACATAAACTGTGCAATGAAGCATGATGACAAGAAAATTATTGATGTGCTAAAATATGTGTAATTACAAATAAATTCATAAAATATGAGTACTATATAAAAAATTGTAAACCTGTTTCTAAACTTCTGAGCTTAGTTCATATTTCAACATACTCTTTTATTTTCGTATTCATTGCTCTAACTAGATGTGCATTTTCATGGTGTAACAGGATGAGCTTTGAAATGGGCAATGTGAGGGGTAGTTGGACTCTGCATAATTGTAGTAGCAATCTTCAATTTAATGCCACCTTCGAAGTTTGAAATTTTGAGTGTGTTGTGAACTTTAGGACCAAAGCATCAATTGCAATGACCATACTGAGCCGTACTGTACCAAAACTCAATAGAAATAAGCATTAGTCATTATGTCAACTTTATTACTTTTGCATTGTTATATTAGCTGCTACTGAATTTTGCATTTTGCATTTTGAAAGATGAAACTAAGCTTAAACTACCATATACTACTATAAACAAAAGGGTATTGCTAATATGATACATGTGGAAGAATTAAAAAGAATTTTTTTTTGGGAAAAATAATTTTAAATTTTTTAGGAGTTGGAATGCATAATTTTTAAGATAAAATTTCTACTTTTAATTTTTAATATCTACTCTAAAGACATGTGTTAGTATTTGTCTAAATAGAAATAACTAATTATTAAATGCAATTAATCTTATAAATCTCATTAAAAGTATAAGTGAAATTTCAAAAGTGTCTTTAATAGAAACTTGTTTTATTAGAATAAAAGAGTTGGTGAAAATAAATTAAAGTTAACATTAGTTGAAGGGTATTTTAAAAATAGATGTCATTAAATAGAGAACATATAAAAATAAATTATATTTGAGATTAGAGAAAATGAGAAAAAAAATTACTATCAAAGTCTTAATATAATAATTAATATTAATATTAAGTAAAATATTAGTAATTGATTTCATCATTTCATGTTTTGGAAGTGTCATTTTTCTATTCTTTTGGTGGATGTTTCCTTACCAGCTATAAATGTAACAATAATTAGTTTCATTATTTGAGTGTGGTAGGGTGTTGTTGTTGGCATTGGGTTAGATCGCACGTTTCTGTTGGAGTTGTAGAATGATTAGTGTTTTTGTTTACGAAGAAGGCTATGTGATGTATGCTACTTATTTTGTTGCATGTGTAGGTTTTCAGTCTGTGGTTTTCGGTTTGTTTTGTAAAAATCATCCAATTAAATTCAAACCGAAAATCAATTCAAGATATTAATAATATATAAAATATTTTATTTATATTTAAATTTAAATATATTTAAAATTTAAAATATAATATCATTTTATATAATTTATATTTTTATTTAAAATATAATTATGATTTGTTCTTTATTTTAAATATTTGATATATTTTTTATATTACAATTCAATTTTATATATATAACAAATAGAAATTTAAAATATGATATTTCTCATCAAAATAAAAAAATAAAAAAATAAAAAATCCTATATAAAATATATTATCTCCGTATCTAAATATAAGTCTTATTGTAAATTTTATTTTTATTAATAAAAATTGACATTGTAATTAATATTTTTTTTTTGTATGGAAAAATAATTAAAATATTATTTGTGTATTAATGTATTCAATAACGATTTTTTATATTCTAAGATAGTAGTATTAATTAAAATTATGTTTGAAAAAATAATAAATGCATATATTGAATTTCAATGGTTTATATCAAGGTACAAATTTTATTGTCGATAGGTGTTTATAATTAAAAACAAAAGTAGTATAATTCAACTTTTGTAAATACACAAACAGCATTATTAGAGTTATAGTTCGTCGGTTAAATATCAATATTGTTAAATTGGACGTCTTGTCTTGATTCGAACACGACATCTTGCAATTACGTGAGTTAATTATAATATAATTTACTATTTCTTTTAAAATAAAATAAAAAATATACAAATAACAAATAAACCAAAAATCAAGATCGATAAAAAATGAATCGAATTTAATTTTAAATAAAACCGATTGAATGATTGATCAAATAACAAAAATGAAAATATTATATGGATGGCTTTACTAACCTAATGTGTTTATTTTTAGCTAAATGATAACGATAACATCCTTTATAACGAAGACTCGAGGAGCGATTACAAGTTTACAACTGTTGTAAGGATAGAGGGGTCTACAAGGAAAGTCAAAACAATCGTAAATATCAAGGAAAGGAAAAAGGGACACGAATTGAAAATAGTTTTGTTAAATCATTGATTTATTATTGTTGAGCTACCAAATTATTATGTCATTTAGATGCTAAAAACATACCAAATCGGCATATGACGGCATCACATATTCACATGTAGTTGGCCGGCTCTCTATGAATTTATTATTTTTTTTACGGACCCTTTATGAAATATATGAACTATAAAACTATCGTTAAAATTTTAGATAGTACAATTTGAATATATTCACATAAATAAGTAAAAATAAAAGAATAAAATGATATCCATTTTTAAAATAATAAAATATTTTTTATGTGATTGTATATAAATATTATTAATTCATGTTTATGATTAAACAAGTATTTCTCATGAAATATATACTACTTTTTATTTGTTGCATGTGTAGGTTTTTGGTGTGTTTATACTTTTTTTTAGTAACTCACTATTTATATACAATGTTAAAGAATAAAAATAAAATAAAACATTTTCAATCTTTAAAATATATACAATTTTAAATATTATATTTTTATTTTTAGTTTCCTCTTGTAAAAAAATTCAAATGTTTTTAGCATTTCTCTTATCAAAATATCAATGATAACTACTAATAGTAATAAAGTCGTCGGTGCCACACGCATTCACTTGTAGTGCAACACAATCACTTTTCATCAATCATTATAAACACAAACATGCTCTCCAATCTCCATTGCAATCTCCCACATCCATGTGAATTATTATTATTTTTTGTTCAATCATGTGAAAATTAGATTAAATGTTTTTTTAAATTCAAATATATTTTTTGTCACTTTATTTTAATCAAAATAAATATACAATCTCTTCATTTATAAAATCATTTTTTTATATGTATCAATTAATTTTTGTGATTTTTGTTGTCTTCACATTTTTGATGATGTGACAATTTAATTAATTATCTGACATTTAATTAATATTTAAGAGTTTGATAATATATTTTAAATATTATTATTGTTGTAATTAATTTTATTATTTATTTTATTTATATACTAAAAATAAAATAAATAAATTTTAAATATTTTAAGTTTCAAGTTTTAATTTTAATTTTAAATATTCTAATATATAAATAAAGTAAAATAAATTTATTTTTAATATTTTAACATATAAATATTAAATATTATTACAAATATACTAAATTTAAATATTAAAAATAAAATAAATAAATTTTAATATTCTATATAAATATTTTAAAAATTTAAAGTACTAAAAAAAGTTAAATCAAATAAATAAATTTATATTTTATTCAAATGTTTTAAATTTTTATTTAAATCTATATAAATAAAATAAAATAAATAATTTTAATATATAAATAAAGCTAATTACAACAATAATAACATTAAAAAGATTTTATTCAAATCACCAATATCATCTAAGTGTCATGCCACTAATTAAAGTGTTACATCATTAAAAATAGTGGAGATCAAGTAAATCCTAATATTTAGTTGATATGGAACCAAAAAACTAATTTTATAAATGAGATGACTAAAATTTTATTTTGGACCAAATGAAGACAAAAAAAAAATCATTTGAACCTATTTTTTAACTAAAATTGGGGCCAGGTCCCAAAAAACAAAGTTAAAAGTCTCTATAGGCCAATACAACAGGGGAAAAGAAATCAAGAATTACATAGAAAATAAGACTGGTCTGAGAAGATGAAATATTGAATTTAGCAAAAATATATGCAACTTGATTGATAAATATAAGATAATTTTAAATGATTCAATTCTACAAACATTTCTTTTGTACGAGTAATAAGAGCATAACATATAATATTCACTAAAACAATTCTTTATGATTAAAACACCGCTACTTGAGAGTCTGATCACATATCAATATTTTTGAACACTTTGAAAGGTCGGCTTCAAACCATTATAGATAGCTTAAAGTTTTGTCATCGAGATCGTACACTCCCCAAAGACATAAAAGTAGTCAAAGATGAAATCACAAGTGTCATCACAAACTATTCCTCCACAAGCTACCATTCCATTCAAGTTTTGGAATGCACCATCTCCATTGTGAGCCACTCAACAATCCTCTAGGTAATGCCAAACAAACCAACGTTGAGTGGGAGTCAACACACTTGAAAGACGAGCATGAATTAAATGAGTATTCGATTTAGAAGTCACTTGGTATCTAACTTTGGTGGCTGAGCCACATGCTATGGGAACAAAATTGGAGAATATCAAATCGTTACGAGCCTTTCACACATTGTCCAACACTGCAACAAATAAGATACTCCAGTATAGGCCATAGTCCATAAATATATGCAGAAAGAAAAAAAAAAGTCATATTAACATGAAACATATAATGTCAAACCTCTGACACAAGTTGACAATCATGCAAAATATAAAGGATAGACTCGCTAGAATTAGACACACTGGACATAGGTCACTATTGGTCATATGACGGCGAATCCGTTGGAGGTTTATAAGTAAACAACCACAAACAACTTTTCACATAAAATATCTTAAATGTTCAAAACCCGACCACTTCTAAATCCACTGAAACTATTTGTCATCACTTTATTATCCAAGTCATTTATTGAATAACATGTTCCTTTAGAAGAAAATGACTCATTTGAATCCCCATTCCAAATAGCTAAATCCTCACCTACAAAATATTGAGGTGCAGACATAGAAAAAATGCGTTAAAATACTTCAATTGAAATCAATAATGTAATAGACTCTAAGTTCCACATACCCCTTCATTAACAAAATTCACCATATTTTTTCATGTATCGGTCTTTGGAATTTGACCCTTAGTAGTTTCAAGCAAAATAAACATAAATTACACATTCTTCATGTACAAACATAAAAGACTTATAAACAAAATCTGAATTTTCACACCTAAACACTTATAATTGAGTCCAACATACTGAATGATTAATTAAAATTTTATACTTAAATGCATTTTGATTCTCTATTTTGTCTAACACAAGATTTTAGTCTCCATATTTCACAATTTTTTTCTATTATCCATTCAAAACAATTTTTTATTATCATATTCATTAATAACTGAAAATTACTATTATCCAATATTACTGATTTGGACCAAAAATAGTAGACCATAAAATTCCATCACAACCTATTTTTCCAGTTTAATTGATAAAATATAAATTTATTCTTCTAAACTCCTAAATATGACAAGTCATAAAATAAACTCCTAAAACTCCAAATCTAAATAAAATAAAATAAGGGAAGTGTATCTAATTAAAAATAAAAAATTAATATGGTGATGGTGAAGGAGGAGAAAGGTGGTGGGTAAGCAAAATCGTTTTCACAAGGGAACAGTAAAGTAAAGAGAGTTGAGTGTGCCAACGTAACCACAACATAAATGCAACTCTCTCTCTCTCTCTCTATTCATTCTGCACTACGCAGATGCATATGCTCTTAAACCAACATCTTTTTCTGCTTTTTCTCTCTTTCAAATTAACTATTTTCTTTTCTTTTGAATTCATCTTTCAAATTGTGCAAAATTAAACCCTCATATTCAATTATGGATTCTGTAAAATCGGGTCACTTTGCTATGGAACAAGAACAGAAATTCAATTGCTAACATTTTTTACTTTTTTTTTTTTTTTTTAAACTTTTATTAAGCGCGTTTTTTCGCATTTCATTGTTTCCTCTGATCCTCTCTCTCTCTCTCTCTACATCTTTCACCACATTCGATGAGCGATATTAAGGTAATATTTTTCATTTGATTCTGTTGGAAATTATTTCACTTCACCCCGGAGAATATAAGATCTTTGAAAGATATATATAAAAAAAAATTTGTTTTTTTTTCTTTCTTTACTTTTTTAGGGACTTACATCACTTTTATATGATGATAATCAAGGTTGGTGATTATGCAGAAAATTGATGTTAAATACTAGTACTAGTAGTGACATCAGAACCTTGATGTTGGGGCAACTATTATGAATTCAACAGTTTTTTAAAACCTTGATGAGAATGTCATGTTCATTATTAGATTTGATATGGTGATTTTTTTTTTGTCAAATGTTTTGGTTGTAGATCTTTTACATGGTTTGCAACTTTATTTAAATTAGGGTCATGCTTAACAAAACAAAAGTAGAAATTTTTTATTGGAAAAAGCTAAATTTAAGCTTTCAAAAGTTGAATACTCAATTTCCAGTGTATTTTTTAATGCAATATTTATATTTTTAGATGGGCACTTGTTAGTATTCCCCTTTAAATTAAGCTTGAAATAATCATGGGAAATTCAATCTCATTTTTTTTCGCCCTACTATTCATGATGATTTTAACCCTTTTATCAACCTTGATGCTCTGCTACATTAGTGTGACTGTGTGACAGAGCAAGGATCTTAATAAAAGAGTTAACATCGTCTTGAAATGCAGGGAGAAAAATGATGAGAATGAGTTTACTATGATGATTTCAAGCTTGATGGAAGCAAGGTGAGGGAGTGGTGGGTTATTTGGAATAAGTGGCAGTTTACTCTTGTTGATTTAGAAGTATTTATAATGTTATATATTTGTTATTGTAATCTCTAATATCATTAAGGGTTGTTAAATGTGGTTTTTCTCTCCATGTACTGTGGTTTTCCTTGTTTGAATTCCCCATTACATTTGCTTTCTCTGAAGAATTGACTGTTGGGTATGATTTGGAAACGAATTAAATTTAATCTCTGTTCTGTGGGTTTTAATCTCAGGGAAGAAGTGGGTTTTGTGTGGTTCCAGATGTGAGACAAATTTGCTTTAGAAAAGGTATTCTATATGGATTTATGCGAATCTTTTCTATACCATTGAAAACACTGCGTGGAGCTAGTCGGTCGCTGAGGGTAGATCAATTTTGCAGTGTAGTGAGTATTTCTTCGTCATTAATGATTGAATTGGTGAGCAACTCTATTCTGCCTTCTTAAGATTTTCATGTTGCAATTAGATCTTTATTCAGTCACTAAAACTAATACCCCAATATCCTAATCTGTGCTATGTTGTGTCATTTTTCTTCAATTTTCAGGTTCCATGCCTAAGGGACAATTATGCATATATTTTATATGATGTGGATACAGGGACTGTGGGTGTTGTTGATCCTTCTGAAGCTGCGCCAATCATAGAGGCTTTGACCAAGAAAAATCTAAATTTGACATACATACTGAATACACACCACCACAATGATCACACTGATGGAAACGCAGAGTTGAAAGAAAGGTACGGGGCAAAGGTATGATATATTTTTATCTTCTGCTCTTCATTTTATGTTCAATTGATGTTTAAGTGTGCTTTCAGCAATAATGATCTGAATATAAAAATATAGTTTGTGTTTGAATAAGAACCAGGTTCTCCTTGTAAAGAGCAGATTTAAAGTGAGGTTTACGTTTGTCGATTTGTAACTATTCCTATGTTGTGTTATAGGTAATTGGTTCTGATTTAGACAAGGAAAGAATTCCTGGTATTGATATCTATTTGAGTGATGGAGATAAGTGGATGTTTGCTGGTCATGAGGTGCATATTATGGCCACTCCCGGTGTTACACGAGGTCAGATTCATGGTCTATGTGCATTAGTACTTCGTCTTAATTGTTGGACTTTTTTAAAAAGTATTTTAGTTGATAAGAGATCAGCTCAATTTCACTTGTTTGGCATTTTGGCTCTTTTTGTCTCCTGCACTTTACTTACCAATATAATATATTTCTATGTTCTTTTCTAACTGATGTGCCCGTGCCAATACTATGCCCGAGACATTTAGGGCTTGTTTGATTGGTGACTTATTTTGTCAATACTATGATGTAGGACTTTCTATGTAAGATTTTTAGGTATTTGGTAGTTCACTTGTGTTATGTTAGGCTATACAATTTGGGTTATTTCCGTGTACGATTTTTTTATTACCTCAACCTGCTGGTCCTCACTTTTCCAATATGCTAATCCTCACTTTCACCATATACTAATTGTTGCAGGCCATATTAGCTTCTACTTTCCTGGATCTGGGGCAATTTTTACTGGAGACACCTTGTTCAGCTTATCATGTGGCAAGCTCTATGAAGGAACCCCGGAGCAGGTTGATTTGGATTGTATATAGTTTTTCATCTTATTTTCAGGTTATAGATTTCTATCTTCAGTGACAGCTGGCAAGTCATTGCATCTTGCAAATATTTATTTCTCTTTTGCATCTCTTGATTTATCTCTTCTCCAGAAGTTCTAAAATCTTGATATACATGCACAAAAGGACTTGAGCCGCAGTTATTTAATTTGCAATTGAATGAGAACTGTATGATATTTGAAACTTGAATTATTTACAAGTAATTCATAACTGGTAAATCTTAAACTCCTCTACCAAATATGCTACAATTATTTGACTTATTACTGGAAGGTCCTGTCTGAATTGAGGTTACCCGTGTTTTTATTTGTTAGTTGTAGATTATAGATGAAAATATTTTGATAGATAAATTCCCTATGTATGTGGTCTTTGTAATAACATTTGAATTGAATTATTGGAATATTGACATTGGGCAACACTAATTAAATTTATACTGATGCACCTTTTCTTACTATGTTAGTATCAGAAATTACTATAACAGTTAACACTATTTTAGTAGTTAGATACTTTTCTCTCTCCATATTTTCAATTTTGAATATATGTTGATATTGTCATGTTGTACAATTCTTTTACTTTGTCAAATACTGTCTGTCTATAAAATTTGTATTTGAATATTAGGTGCGGATTTCTGAATATGTTGCTGATGTGCAATGTGGTAATGAAGGCCAGCTATTTCTTCCATGGTGTCAAGTCAGATACTTGATTCTCTTGTAATGAACTTTATTTTCAATTATTAAGCATTTATTCCATGTTGCAGATGCTGTCTTCTCTTAAAAAGATCATGTCGTTGGCAGATGATACAAGTATATATTGTGGTCATGAATATACATTGGTTAGTTTTTTTTAATTTCATCTTTTATGTTTCCGGCTTTATTTCTAAGCCTAGGAGCTATAAACTTGACTTTGGTTATTTGAAATTTGGCAGAATAATTCGAAGTTTGCATTGTCCATAGAGCCTGAAAACAAGGAACTTCAATCCTATGCTTCACATGTAGCTCACCTTAGAAATAAAGGCTTGCCCACGGTAATTTTGGGACCTAAGCGTTTATTAAGCTTACATACGCGTTGTTATTAATCAGGATTCCCTACAGTAAAATATTACTAAGTCACTGCATTTAAGAGATTAGTACTGTTGGATTAAGACCAGACGATTAATGTTTCCACTTTGATACATTGGATTCAAAATGCAAACTCGAAATGTGAGCTGACTGTTCTGGATTCTACAGGTCACATTTCTTGTGTGTATTAACTGTGATTCTTTGAGTGCAGGGAATCAAAATCTATTAGTTATTGATGTGTTTGAATCTTCTGCATTCTGCTTTTAACAAACTATTGCTGTTTCCCAGGTTCCAACTACACTAAAGATGGAAAAAGCTTGCAATCCATTCCTTCGCACCTGGAGCACAGAAATCCGGCAAAAACTAAAAGTTGCAGCCACTGCAGAAGACGCAGAAGCCCTGAGTGTTATTCGACAAGCAGAGGATACTTTTTAGTTTTTTTTTTCAATATAAATTTTCATCTCTACAGATATATGTATTGTGTATAGATTAGGTTATTGAAGCCATCAACATTTAGTTGTCGATGTCTTAATATAATTTTTCAACTCTCTTTTGAGTTCATTCTGGAGTTATTGATATAAATTAAATCAAATTTTGTTGGCACGTTGGGTAAAAAATAAATATGGTGCATTGAAGTTGTTCATCATTGACTTTGGTTTTGTGTATGCATGAATATGTTCAGAATGCCTAGTGCTTTAGATAGATAGTTAAATTGTGGTCCATTTTCAGTGTTTTAAAATGACTAGTTTGTACACAATAAAGAGCATTATCTGTAGTTTTGCCATTGATTAGCTTGATAGGAAGTGATTTATCATTATCATTCTCCCCTAATGATAATTTTTTAGTCCTACTTCTTGGCTACAAAATCACTTAAGCTTTTGCTCTTGATAGCATATCATCATAGGGATCGAATCATCAATGATGAAAGCAATAAAACTGATTACGTATTCAAGCATGGATTAAGCTTTTTTGGTATCCAAGTGGCCGTTGGCCCTTTGGAATAATATATCATGTGTAAGTTAAACATCTACTACTTTTGCTTGCTTGAGGACGTGAGTTGAGTAACTTTAGAGGAAGAAATTGATGTGAATTGTGAAATGCAACTCTTTAGTTGGAATTAAGTACGGTGGATTGTAAGTTTTCACAAATTTATTAGTTGATAGATGGATTCACCTAAACACGAAACAGTAGTAGGTTGGGCATCCCCCTCGCCACCGAACACAACTTTCATGACATCACATAATTGCTTTTTAAGTGCTAATCTTTATGTGTACATAATTATAGATATGTCACCTATGCATGTTATCTCAATATCTTTTGTTACCGTATAAGTAGATATGTTTATCTCAATCTCATTTCTACAATTTAAAAATACACAAAAATAAAAGGATACTACTGTATTTGGTAGCATTTACATTTTGAGGTCCAAGAGTTATTTCCCACAATTAATTTGGTTAACCACTTCCAATCTGGTGCAGTTTGATTTTTGTCTTAATGTACACGTCCTGTCATAGGAATCAGAAAAGCACATAAAATGTGCAAGGTGGTGACAACTTGGTAGGTCCCTACTCCCCCACCATAAAGTGTTACATGATCATCATCATCAGTTTGAGTAAATTTCACCTTATTGGTATTTTGTTTATTATTCTTTTAATGTATATAGATTCGGAAAATTCAATATCATCGTATTTAAATAAAATTCATAAAATTAATTATTATTTATAATAAAATATAAATTTTTATTAAATTTATAATTTAAATATTTAAATAAACTCATATTTTCATCTTCAGCGACAACATCAAATAAAGAATTCACGTTTTAAGATTTAAGTTATAAATTTGATTTAGAGAATAATAGAAAGAATAAAAAGATATTGTCTTGGTGATTTGTGATTCATCTTAAAGTGTGAGGTATTTATTTGATAATGTTGTTAGAGAGATAAAGTTATGAGTTTATTTGAATATTTGAATTTGATGAATATATATATATATATATATATATTAAATTAATAATAAATTTTAGTGGATTTTATTTGAAAATGATGATGAATATTTTGAAAAACATATATTATTGACGACTTAAATGATCAATAATTATTTAAAATTAAATAAATAACTAAATAAAAAAAATATAAATAATTTAATTGTTATATGAAATTATGTTAAGATAATATGAGGTATTTTATCTATATAATAATAATAATAATAATAATAATAATAATAATAATAATAATAATAATAATAATAAT
>NC_021165.2:68726025-68756975 GCF_000331145.2 Cicer arietinum | reverse complement strand
ATAATAATAATAATAATAATAATAATAATAATAATAATAATTGATTTAAGTGAAACTGAAGTGATATCTCTTAAACTTTAGAATCAAAGTCTTAAGATCAAATTTGATGATGAAGAAACATGGTTGAGACTTGAGAGGAAAGAGCAGCTAAACGTGAGAGATTTTCTATGCAAAGGAGATTAATTATTCACATCCTATCCTGAATATAAGAAAGAAATGTATAATAATAACGTAATGTAATGGTTGTTGATCCCATGCAGATTTAAATTAAGTATAGTATAATTGTACGCATCACACAAATCTCAATTGTTGTACATGTACACGTGATTGCGTGTGTATCATGAGCATCAACATTAGAGTCATCGTCATAATGATATAGTTAGCACTCGCTCTTCCATTGTCCAAAAAGATTCTAGCCAGGGGTCCCACTCTCACTGCGACTAATTTCCAGAGTAACACTTTCCGCGCCAAAGAAAAGAACCCAACACAGTTACGATTCTTCTTCAAGTAACTGCTCCTTTTCTTTCCTTTGTTCTTTTTCTTTTTCTTTTTCTCTCATTAGACTAACATTGCTCGTGAATAATAATTTGAGTATACGAAACGACATTAATCTTCATCGTTTCGCAGTCACAGCAATGGCGGTTGACGATCGGTTCACAGATTTAAACCCTAAAACGTGTGTCGTTTTAGGCGGCAGAGGATTCCTAGGAAGATCGTTAGTCTTGAAGCTTTTAAAACTCGGTAACTGGATCGTCCGTGTTGCCGATTCAACTCACTCCCTTCAACTTCACAACTCCGAGTCTCTCCTCTCCGAAGCTCTCTCTTCTTCTCGCGCCTCTTACTTCCATCTCGACCTTACCGATAAACACCGCATCGTCAAAGGTTTGCGTTCAATTCAATCCCTTCCGTTATCGTTGCAATTTTCTTTCAATTTTCTATTGAAAGAAAAAATACGCCGTTAAAGAAACATGACTGCGTCTTGTGCAGTTCTAGAAGGTTCTTCCGTCGTTTTTTATATGGATGTTGATGGTTCCAATAATAGCAATGATTTCTTCAGTTGCTATAAGCTTATAGTTCAAGGTACTCTTTCATTTGCTCTCATTGATAATTGCATTCATTTCATTTTCATAATGTAATGAGAAGAGAACATGTACTACGGGTGTAAATTAGTTTTACACTGATTGAAATATTTTGCTGTTATTTTTTAAAATAGAGTTATGATGCAGGGTTATGTCAGTAATATGATGAATTCTCGTTGGGTTGGATTGGATGTTGGTGTAAAACTGTTTTAGGTCATCTCAATTAAACTATAATGTAATTTGATATTTGATTCAGGTGCGAAGAATGTGATTGGTGCTTGCAGAGAATGTAAAGTGAAACGCTTAATATACAACAGTTCTGCAGATGTTGTATTTGATAGTCTGCATAATGGAGATAAATCAATGGCATATCCGTGGAAAGTGAGGTTTTGTTTACAGAGCTTTTTTAAGAAAATTTGGATTTGATGTTTTTCATTTACAAGTGAATAAGTCTTTTTAAAAGAGGGATATGAATTGCAGGTTGATAACATGCTAATTGACCTTAAGGCTCAAGCAGAAGCTTTGATTTTGAATGCTAATGACATTGATGGAGTGTTGACATGCTCACTTCGTCCTAGTAATGTATTTGGTCCTGGTGACACAGAGTTTGTGCCACAGTTTCTAAAGTTAGCAAGATATGGTTTTGCTAAGGTGCTTACTTTGTACTAGCTTGGTTTTTTTGGTTAATAGTTGTAAGTTCATAATCCGTTTGTTAAATGTAGGGGAAATGTTGTTCTTAATAGTGATGTGAGCTTTACAAGAACTGAAACAACAAGCTTTTCAGTTCTTGTATTAAGGCTGAAATTAACTTAGATCCGCCCTGTTAAACATTTGAAAAGAGACTGTTGGTTTACTACATCTTACCTTTGTTTTTAGTTTCCTCTCTCAAAGGATCATGAAAAATGGACATTTAGACTCATGCAAATCTTGGTGTTTTTTCATGTGCCAATTATGTAGAGCAGCCCCCCAACCACAAATAAAAGTGACATAGTGTTGTTTAAGCACTTTTGGAGGAGCTAAAGATTTTAGGTTCTGAAGAAAGCACAAAATAAGTTGTTTTCTGTTCTTTCATTTCCGTTCTTCTAAAAGCTAGAATTTTAATTTTTCATGAAAAATCATTTCTTCATACCAGCTGAATACTTGTGTGTGGACTTTTATGAACTTCAACTTCACTAAAATAAGAAACTTGATTGATATTTCTTTGTGATACCTTTTCGACTGAATTCTGTACTTAGAAATCTCTGATCTTAAACCCATTTCATACGCATAGTAATCATGATTTCATACATACTCTTGTACTGGAGGCAATCTCTGAAAACCACAATCGTGGATCCTCCTTGATTAGCAGTGATCATTGGATATGCTATAAATACTACTGAGCTATACATTGAAGCTGAGTTCAAAATTTCCTAGTAGTTTACATGTGGCATGTGATTTACATTGGTTAGCATTCCTGACTATTAATACTGAATGTCAAGTTTTTATTGAGTAACAATTTCTCATTTCAGTTTATTATAGGGACTGGTGATAATCTGGCAGACTTCACTTTTTATGAGAATGTTACTCATGCCCATATCTGTGCAGAAGAAGCCTTAAATTTCCAAACAGTTTCTGTAGCTGGAAAGGTGTATATATTGAATGCCAATGAGGTTGTGTTATGTGCTTTATTTGATATTTAAGCATAACAAATGTTTTACTGCTTTATCTGCAGGCATTTTTTATTACGAATCTTGAGCCTATGAAGTTCTGGGAATTTCTCTCACTTTTATTGGAAGGTCTCGGATATCAAAGGTAAAAAAGTTAGCCACTTGTTTTCATATTATTGACGCTTAGTTATGTGTGTTTGACATGATCATGTGATATAGCATGTGGGATTTATTTTTTTGTTCATTCGTAGGAAAGGTGGCTATATCAAATTTGCTTTTTTCATGTCAATATAGGAGATGTCACACCATCTTGACTCTAATTTTTGAAAAGCTAGATCATTTATGTTGTTTCCTTTGTCACACAAAACATAGTTACCTTGTGGTGTTTTATTTTTTGTGTGTGTCTCTTTTTAATGTGATTTTCTTTTATATTTTTGCTCCTTCAGCTTGCTACTTCATTCACTGCAGGAGGCAGGCAACAACCATATTTCTTGCTTTTTTATATTATTAGTTTTCACCTCTTATACTGTTAACCAAGATATAGAAATACTTCCTTTAATTGCAGGCCATCCATCAAACTTCCTGCCAATTTAGTGCAATACCTTCTCTCAGTTTTAAAGTGGTTACATGAAAAGTTGGGACCCAGATGCTTCAATTATCCTTTATTAGTTCATTTTTTTCAGTTAGCTTTGCACACCCGAACTTTCAGCTGTGCAGCTGCTCAAAAAGATATTGGATACTCACCGATAGTCTCCCTTGAGGTTTAAATCTTGTTTATTTTAAATTGTTACTTGTGATATATTCTGTATTCTCGTTCTTTCTCGTTTGAACTATTAGTTTCCACTGATTATATGGGGTGTAACATGCAACAAGCTCAATTATAAAATATTATCTAATGATTGATGACTAATTCAATGAAAAATGATTGTATCCTTTTTCGTACTGTTCAGACCCCTGACTTCCACATACATTCAACTAGTCTCAAGAATTAGGATAAAAATATATTTTATTGAATTGAAATATGCTAACAATATATACAAGATTACTATACAACCAAACCCTTATTAGTACTCTTATACAACCAAATCTCTATAATTGAGGGATATTTTTAATAATAAAACAGAAACAAATTTTGACACCCCCCTCAAGCTAGTGAATAGGTGTTTGCGTTCCCAACTTTGATACAATTCTTTCAAAGTTGGTGTTATTTAGCCTTTTAGTTAGAATGTCTACAAGGTTGCCTTGGGAGGAGATATGTGTTCTCCCCCCTCAAGCCGGTGAATAGAAGTTCTCTGTTTCAAACTTGGATACAATTCTTTTAAAGTTGCTACTATTTAGCCCTTTAGTTAGAAGATCTGCAAGGTTGCCTTGGGAGGAGATATGTGGAGTGCAAATTAAACCACTACCAAGTAGTTCTTTGATGAAATGTCTGTCAACTTCAATATGCTTGGTTCTGTCATGTTGCACTGGATTATGTGTTATGCTAATAACAAATTTATTATAACATTAGAATTTCATTGGTTCATCCCACTTTATCTTTAGGTCTTCTAAAATGATCTTCAACCATAGTAGCTTGCATATCCCTTGTGCCATTGTCCTAAATTTTGCTTCAACACTAGATTTGGATACCACACGTTGTTTCTTAGTCTTCCAAGTCACAAGATTCTCACATAGGAAAGTGTGATATTATGTGGTTGACCTTTTACCTACAACTAGCCCTACATAGTCAACATTAGTATATGCTTCAAGATCCACATTTCCATTTCACCTGAATAAAATTCCTTTTCCTAGGGTTCATTTCAAATATTGCACAATTCTTAGTGCAGCTTGCAAGTGTACCTCCTTTAGTTGGTGCATGAATTGACTGACTAGGCTTATAGCAAATGTAACATCAAGTCTAGTATGTGGCAAATATATGAGTCTTCCAACTAATCTTTGGTACATTTCTTTGTCAACTGCAATGTCTTCTTTTGCATTTCCCAACTTTATATTTGGATCTATTGGTGTACTCACTGGCTTGCATGGTGTCTTGCTTGTTTCTTGCAGGAGATCTGTGATGTATTTTTTTGTGATATGAAAATCCCTTTCTTAGAGCGAGCCACTTCAATTCCCAAGAAATACTTTAATTTTCCCAAGGTTTTAAAAATTCCTTGGTTAGGTGTTGTCCTAACAGTTGTTGCTTCTTTTCATCATCATTGGTCACTATAATGTCGTCCACGTATACCAATAACATTGTTACTCCCCTTGACTATTTGATAAAGAGGGTGTGATTTCTTTGGCTTTGTTTGAAGCCTAGACCCATTGTGACTCTAGCAAAACTCCCAAACCACACTCGTAGCAATTGTTTAAACTCATATAGAGTCTCCTTTAGCTTACAAACGGTGTTGACAATAATATGCTCATTGTATCCATGGGGTAATTCCATATAAATATCTTCTTCTAGATCTCCGTGGAGAAAAACTATTTTGACATTAAATTGGTGCAAGTTCCAAC
This sequence comes from Cicer arietinum, assembly GCF_000331145.2. Lineage (NCBI taxonomy): Eukaryota > Viridiplantae > Streptophyta > Magnoliopsida > Fabales > Fabaceae > Cicer > Cicer arietinum. The sequence goes on along the minus strand of NC_021165.2, from coordinate 68,751,757 downwards.
TGTAATTAGCTGTTAGAGATTATATCACCCTGACGGTATTCATTTTTGCAATTGAAGCTAATGTTTTCAAGTAATCCACTCCATGCGTCTGAGTAAATCGTTTAGCTACCAACTTTGCATTGTACCTTTCAATAGACCCTTCAACCTTGTACTTTATAGTGTATATCCATTTGCATCATACAAGTTTCTCTCCATTTGGTAGAGGGACCAAATCCCAAGTACCGTTCTTGTCCAGTGCTTCCATTTCCAAGTCCATGACTTGTTTCTATTTCCTATCAGACAATGCTTTAAATAGAGAGGTAGGTATAGTGATAGTGTTCCGGATTGTGAGGAAGCTTTATGAATAGGTGAGAATTGTTAAAAGCATAGTTAGTTGGATAAAGGGTAAAGTGACTTGTTGGTACATGTCCTAGTATTCTTCCTAAGGGCAATTGGGTTGTGGAGATCATCGTAAGCTGGTGGTGTGTTGGACTTTGATTCCAATGCATGGGAAGATTCATAGATTGGATCACTAGAGTTTGAAGCGGCAAGAGAAGTTATCTCATGTAAAATCGGATTGGACTCTTGGATGTAAATAGATTCAGAAACGACTTTTGCTCTTATATATACTAGATTCTTCCCATATCTTACATTAGTGTCATCATTTCCATCTTTCTTAGAATCAATTTCAGTCTCAACATTGTTATTTCCTTCATTTCCATCTTTTTCAAAATCAATTTTCGGTTCAAGAGTCAACTCAAGAAGTAGAAGAGACTCATCTTCCTTACTTGTATTCTTCCCCTGAAGATGAATTTGACCAAAGTAACTTTCTTGTTCATGGAAGATGACATCGCGGGAGATAGAATTTATGGGATGGTGGATAATAGCATTTGTAACTCTTTTGTATTAAAATTAAGCTGTTGGACAATTTAGGAATATGAACGACATTTCTTAGAGTTATGGATGAGCTTATTTGGACATCTCCTTGACTTGTTATAGTTATAAGGGTACCATCTGCTGTGGATATTTTCTTGTTGCTAGGGCAAGGTGAATAAGTGGAGAAGTGTGTAGATAAGGATGTCATGTGGTCAATGGCTCCATAATCCAATATCCAATATTGGTCATAGGGTGTATTTGAAGCATTAAGTCCAAAAGAAAATTGAAACTTACCGAGAGGAAGTGTACTTGTATATACCAGAGAACTAGTACATGTTGGTTTCTCCAACTTACTAAGAAATAATCTCATCTTCTCTACTTCATCTTCATCGAGTCGGGTCAATCCACTTTTGCTTTCTTTAGCTATCTTAACTGTAAAATCAGAAGACAAACAATATTAGGGACGAAAAATTGATCTATCATACAAAACAAATCTCAAACGTCTAAAAAATATCCACAAACTGTAAGTGTGTTTTAATGCCGCAATAACAATAGTGGCCGAAGTCTGTAACAGAAAAGCCCGAGTAAAAACCGTTGGAGCTTCAAATGACCTACAAACAAAAGTGCTTCGATTGGAAAGTGAACATCCAAAACGGAACTAGAAACAAATGATCTACAATATGGTTGAAAACGGCATTGAACGAAGGTCTATAAGGCGGCATGTGGTGCACACGTGCTGGAGATGACGTCGGGAATGGGCGTCACGCGCCAAACTGGAAGGCGCGCCTGAATGGGCTGTTGACAACGGCGCTTTGGCTTCCATCCGATCTAATGGAGGCAAGTCTTGTGGTGGGCGGTGGTGTAAAGTAGGCAGTCAAAGGTGGTCAAACAAACGTGAACAGTAACAACGTGAATAGTGAACACACTATGGCAGCGAAAAGAAACCGCAATGAAGGCGGCAAGTTTATGCGGAAGCAAGACTCCAAATACCGAGAGCTCTGAAGCCATCTCAAGAATTAGGGTAAAAATATATTATAGTAATCAATAATTCAATTTTGCTTCCAAAGTATTCATCGAGTGATTTATAAATGCTGGAAACAATATAAATGATTAACCTGTTGCAGTCACTTTCTTTTCCTTCATATATTTTCCTTTACAACTGTTCCAAACAGAATGATTTATTTTTGGCAGCATCTATGGTACACAAATTCTTATAATTAAGATTTTCTTTTTATATTTACTGATTGGATAATACAGGAAGGTGTCACATTAACCATAGACTCATTCTCTCATTTAGCTAGAGATGCTTACATTTCAAGATGCTGCGGGAGTGTTGATCGGTCAAAAGCAGATATGCTGCTTGGCAGTGGAAAAGGTTGGAACGTAATGCTTTCTTGAGTTACAATGTTTATATCTTCACCAATAAAGTTTTGTTTTCTTAAATTAATTAATATGATAACAACTTTTGTTGGAATTAATGTTGAAGTTGTGGGATTTTAGATAAAAGGAAGAGAAAAACTAATAAGAGTTTGAATATGATTATTAATAGTTTTATGCTGACTTGATTTCAGAAGACTCAATATTGTTGAAGTTGTGGGATTTTAGAGAAAAAGATGAGAGAAAATAATAAGGGTTTGAATATTATTGATAATAGCTTTATGATATCTTGATTACAAAAGACTCTATTAATCTCTATTTATAGAGAAACATAGACTCAATCCTAAATCAGGAATAAATCATAATAATAATGAGAGATATTCTTAGATATCTCAATGATTATAAATTGATCTTAGGAAATAAATCAGATACTCTAATATAATATAATAGATATTTTTCTAATATTGTAACACTCCCCCTCAAGCTAAAGCTTACTAAGCTTTAGCTTGTTACAAGAAAACAATGTTTTGCTCCACAAAATAATAAAAAAGATGGAAAGGCAACTCAGGGATGCATGTGAAGTCGGAGAGAATTGCTATAAATATAGCCTAGCTGGATAGTCTGATTGATCATCAGCCTAAGAGAAATTCATGACAAGCAATTGAACAAAGCAAACTCCGTTCTTCTAAAAAACTGCATTTGGAAGCTTCGAACCAATAATAATGGAGACTCAAAATATTAAAACTTGAATCTCCTTCAAGGAGAGAGAGGTGTGCTTCAAGGAGAGAAAGGCAAGGCCAGTGCATCTGGGACAAATTGCCAAGATAAAGTAAGTCATGAAAATAAAAGATACTGTTAGAATAACCATCAACGGAAGAAGTCATCACTAATATAATTCATATGTGGAAAAAAGGGACACCACCAGAATGATCGTCGGTGGGAATATAAGCCACTATTATAATCTATTAATAATAACTAAATTGCATGACAAACACCGAAGAAGAAGCAACGCGACTCTAACAAAAGGAAGTCAAGATCAATCAATGGAATAAGAAAATGTGTCCAAAACAGAAGAGATAACGGCTGTTTGAACAATGACACCTATTTTCGTTGATCAAAATTGGAGAGTAAGGGCAGATTTGGAACCATCGAATAGAGAATAATCGAGCACCAAGTAGAATCCCATCAATTGAATTGCAAATCTTCCAAACTTGTCAATTAAGAGCCCACTCATAAGGGCTGCAACAGCTGCCACGACAAAGGCTAGAGAATTTCCTCCATAAAAAATCTGATCCCTTCTACTAGCAAGTGACTTATGAGTAAAACCATACATCTGCAATATCTGATTATCCCCAAAATTATACGCACGATCCATTTGTTTCAAACACCTTTCAATAGGGTAATCCCCAAATGTCCCACATGGTTTACACCCCACAAAATGAGTCACAAGTAGCCACCTATGATCACCAAAATCAGGATGATAATTCTTAATCATCTCTTCATAACGATCAACCAAAATCCCCCAATAACCATGCAAATAATAATGAGTCTCAAGGTAAACTTTACCACCCCATTGTTCTTTCCCTGTTGCCAACAAATAAACCACAGCATCACTATTTATCCACCATAGAAACTCAATTTCAGGATGAGATAACAAAAGTTTCCTAATCAAAGGTAGCTTAGTCCAAAAACCTGCCATTTCAGGATCAAGAAGAGCCATGTTATAGAAAATTTCAATTCCATGAAGCCTACAATAATCAATCTTGTTTCTAATCGATTTCAACAAATAATGATCACCAACGGAATTCTCACAGTTTTGGCGAAGAACCAGTAACAAGAACACGTGGTTTATTAGGTCTAATAAAATTAGGGAAATCAGGGTTATTACGAAGCCACTCAGATCGTTGTTCATCCCAATCGGAGATTTTTGGTCCAAGCGTGTAAGGCGTTTTTTGGATCGCGCTTTTCATCATCGCCACCTTCGTCCACGAGGATCTTCGAAATATCAAGTTGCGTAATTGTTGTCTGTGGATTGAACTTCTTCGAGGACGCGGTGTTTGTTTCTGGGGAGCAAAAGTTGACAGATAAAAAAATTAGGGTTTTGATGTGTGAAAAAAAGGGTTTTTTAGGGTTTCGGCCAGAAAGCTTATGTGTTTAAATAGACTAAGGATATACCCACCGATGATCAAAACAGATAAGAGATACGGCAGAGTTTTTTTTTTTTTTTTGCGCGGTGAACAGTACCGCCCGATGAACAATGCTGCAACTGATCTGCTGAAAATAAACGAAAAGCTACAAAGAATGGGTAAATCGGAATTGGGACACGGTTTATAGAAAAGAGAAACTATGATTATATTCCCTAATTGGTGGGAACTCGACAGCGGAATAGAGACGAAATTGTTCAAGGAGGATCGAAATAGGCTCTAGATACCATGTTGAAGTTGTGGAATTTTAGATAAAAAAAGGAGAGAAAATAATAAGGGTTTGAATATTATTGATAATAGCTTTATGCTATCTTGATTACAAAAGACTCAATATTAATCTCTATTGATAGAGAAACATAGACTCAATCCTAAATCAGTAATAAATCATAATAATAATGAAATATATTCTTAGATATCTCTATGATTATAAATTGATCTTAGGAAATAACTCAAGATACTCTAATATAATATAATAGATATTTTTCTAATATTCTAACACTAATATCTATTTATAGAGAAACATAGAGTTACTCCTAAATCAGGAACAAATCATAATAATAATGAGAGATATTCTAAGATATCTCTATGATTATAAATGGATCTTAGGAAATAACTCAAGATACTTTAATATAATATAATATAATAGATTTATAAGATATTTTCTAATATTCTAACACTCGACCTCAAGCTAAAGCTTAGTGATACAAGAAAACAATGTATTGCTCCGCAAAAAAATAAACGTGGATCGAAAGACAACTCAGGGATGCAGGTGAAGTCGGAGAGAATTGCTATAAATATAGTCTAGCCAGATAACCGGATTGATCATCATTCTGAAAGAAATTCACGACAAGCAATTGAACAAAGCAAAGTTCGTCGTTCTAAATACATGCATTTGGAAGCTTCAAACCAATAATATCGAAGGCTCAAATTAAACTTGAATTTTCTTCAAGGAGAGAGAGACATGCTTCAGGGAGAGAAAGGCAAGGCCAATACATCTGGGACAAAGATGGGGAGTTTCCGCACACAATGGAAGTGGTTGTGTCGGAAAACTTGCTGAAAAACATATCCACCAGCGACGGTAGGCAGCAGCAGACGACAAATCTTGATTACAAAAGACTCAATACTAATCTCTATTTATAGAGAAACATAGACTCAATCCTAAATCTGAAACAAATCATAATAATAATGAGAGATATTATAAGATATCTCTATGATTATAAATTGATTATAGGAAAGAATTCAAGATACTCTAATATAATATAATAGATATTATAAGATATTTTCTAATATTCTAACAGTTAGTTATATGTTACTGCATGGATTTGTGGCATCTTGTTTGTATAACTAACTCTTACCCTGCAAGTTTATCCTGACATAAGTTTAAGGGCACCGCCTACAACAAACAATAGTAAATATCTTGCTTGTAGACTTGTTGGGGATATCTGCATTTTTTATTTACTCAAGTGTATGCTTGGCTCAGTTGCATGTTTTTTGAATGAGATCTTCCTTACATCTCACTTTGACCCATACTAAAAAAAGAAAATTAACTATCCTCCTTTAGTATGAAAGTGAACTGAAAATGATTTTTCACACCCTTGTTCTTCCTACCCTTGACCACTCACCAAGGACTGAAAATAAAAATCTTTTCCATCCCACTCTATTGTCACTCCCCTCCCTAGTTTCTGTATCCCCTTCCAAATATACCCTCAATTGTATCCGCGATGCACTTTTCCTTTGTCAGTGTCTTTTAGTCAAACCTGAACTTACAAAATTGATGGGCAAATGGACTTTCTTTTATCATTACAAAATCACATAGGTAGAATACAATTTGACTGTACATATTACATGGATGAAAATTAATATTTGGCGGCATATTTGTTAACTATTCTGAATCAGTGCACTTAAGTATCAGTTTGCCATGCCAAATGATGAGATAATGTCCTGCTTTTATTGTTACAGTGGCCGACATTTTGTTGTGGAGAGACGAGAAGGCATCCTTCACATGTTTCCTTGGGCTATTTTTTTTGTTTTATTGGTTTTTCCTTTCTGGAAGCACTTTTATATCATCTTCTGCCAGGCTTTTGCTGCTTGCCACTTTACTTCTATGTGGACATGGTTTTCTGCCATCAAAGCTGTACGTGTCTGCTCATATAGACTTCTACTTCATATTTCTGTATTTTTAACAAATTTAGGGAACTTTGTCTTCTGAACACTGTATAGCACTATAGCACACTTTTTTCAATGAAAAGCCCGTTGTTCTGTTATTCATCAGTTGGTAGTCTCTCTGTTTTCATCCCGCTGGTTACATCTTCGGCACAACTAGATTTGATAGTAGTTATTTATGGCTTATTTACTTTGTAAAATTATTTCAAGTGATATAGTCTACTTCGTAGCCACAAAGGCTACTTATATCTCACCTCTAGTTAATGTCGGGTACAGGAATTCCGTCATATTTCTACATTTAATGAACCTTTGAAAATTGTTTTGGGAATTTTGGCTCATAGGGCTCGTATCTTCTTATAACTACAGAGGTCACTGAAAAATCTTTCAAATGACTAACTGTATGACTCTTGCGGCAGCTTTGGTTTCCCTATACAGAAGGTGCCTGTGTCTAATTTCAAGATCTCTAATACAGCGGTGAAAGATTTAGTTGCAATAACTGTACATCTATGGAACAAGGGGTTTCAAGATATAAAGGGACTTGCCCAAGGCGACGATTGGTCTGCATTTTTCAAGGTAAAAGATGTGGTCACATCTTATTGATTTTTTTAGAAGTCTCTTCCTTTCCTATTCTAATTAAATTTGTCATATTTTCTTTTAAATATATGATGTAGACATGGGATTGCATGCATCCCTTAATGGGGTATGAGAGGTGTAGGGGAGAAATAATAAAAGTTGGATATATGATGAGCGATGTTATGGAAAGGAATAGAGTGATAGAAAGTGAGAAGGGATGTAAAGAGATATGTAAGAGAGACGACTATGGGAAGAGTAAGAGATTGTTTGAGAAATCACCATTTTTCTTTTCTGTCTTAGTGTGTGAATGGAAACTTCTGTTTGTAGGCTGTCACAGCATGGTGACTAAGAAACTCCATTTTCTAGCTTCTTAAAGTCACGATAAAATCATATTGGGACTTGAGAACGAGGATTTCAACTTGAATAAACATGCTGATACTTGGTTTTATTTAAATGCCAAAAAGAGAAAGAAAATAGAAGGAAATAAAATAAAGACACTGCAAAACAGAGAAAATATAATAGTCTTCTATTGTTTGGATAAAGAAAAACAAGAAAAAATAAATTAAACATTATTTCCCGTTTTATTGGTTGGTAAGGAACAAAATATATTAACTTTTATATCCTTTAATATATAATCTAATGGTGGTTAGATGCGTACATATTTCATGTTAACAAAACTCTATCTCATTCTTTATGGAACAAAAAAATGCCATGGATCCCATCATGTCTTTCATTTCTGCAAACTCACTTTCTCTCCACTCTTCTTTCCCTCCTCTAGTTTCTCTCAAAACAAAGGCAGGCTTAGAGAGGCAGTGTAGAAAGATTGATACCCGAATAATTTTTTACAGTGATTTAGATTTTAGGATTCTTTTCCTTTACATGGCATATCTAAAACATTGCAGGTTGCAGTTTTTCTTTACCTTCTGAAGTTGGTCCTGTCAAAGTTGTTGACAACATTGATAGGCATAGGTATGGAATTGTTGTTTGCAGTTGCAGAATTTTAATGGTTTCCTGCTTTCATTTTTACCCTGACTGAACTTTTTATGCAGGTCTGGTCTTTGCATTTATGGTGTTCTTTGTTTATGAGCAATATGAATCAGAAATTGATGGATTATTGGATATTCTAATCACTTGTTTGAAGGAGTTCATGATATATTTGATGAGAATTTTACCTGTTTCTGCATCGCGGCTTCTGCATTATCATGATAACTTTCAGAGTTACCAAGTACCAGGGTTGGGGAAAGATCTGAGATAGCCAAGGAGGTTTCAGCTTAGCTCTGCGATCTTGGACATCAAATAGGCTATTAGGAATGCCCTCTCTCCTTCGTTCTATCTTCTGTAATTACAATTGAACTAGTGAGTTAGGCTGAAGATGTTGCTGTTCGAAATTATTGCGGTACTGTTTTAATGGACGAGTTATTAACAAATATAAGGATTGATGATTCATTGACATCAATGGTCATGCAGAAGGAACATGCAATTCTCTATTGCCAGAATAACATCTTGAGTCTGGGTTTATGATATATGTATCATGTATGTAATGTAATCATTTCTTTAAATAGTTGTATAAAATTGCTTTTAGTTTTGAGTGTATTTTTGCCTTTATAAAATGTGCATTTCATTTGTTTTGGACCTCAAACTTTTCTTTGTCTACTTGTGCTCTTATATAAAAATAGTCTCAACCGATAGCGTCCTCTGTCAAGTAATGAGGTGGTTAAGAGCAGTTTGTCCGATCGTTTTAATGTCAAGCATAACAACATACTGAACAGATGGCAAATTCCCCTTTTCCTAGACCCTCCCTGGTGTACCCTCTCGCTCTTCCCCTTCATCTTCACATATGTAAAGAGAAAACGCTCAGTCATCGTTGATTTGGTAAGGAAAATGTTGAAAGTTATAGCTCTAGCTAGTTACAAGTTACACTCTGGATTGTGCTTCAAATTGTAGAGGGCAAGACCCTCATTTTTTCCATCACTGTTCTGTCATTAATTCCTTCTTACTTTCATGTGTCTTTACCTCTGATTGTCCCTTCTTCATGCCTTTATTCGCCACACCTCATGCTCCTATTCCTGTTTTTTAGGTATGTTCTATACACTCACTTTATCTACTAGTTTTTTATTGTGAATTAGACTCCCTCAATCGATTTCATCTCGGGAGTTAGCTTGGAGCTTCTGAAAGAAATTTCTTGTATAAATATTTCTATACAATTTTAAAAGTACATCGTGTATTTAGGATGTATTTAATTTAAATTTAAAAGACACTAAGAGTTTTATGACTTCTAGGATTTTTCAAGGACTTTAACAATCAAAATATAATAATTTGGATTTTAATAAATTTATATCACAAATTGATAGAATTTGAAAAAACCTCATGCATTTATAGATTTCATAGAACCACGTATATTTTTCGCAAACATTAAAACTTACAGAGTTTATAAAAAATAATATAATACTTATAAAAAAATACTTTTTATAATATTTAATTTAAAGTTTTAAATGGAAGGGAAAAGATGAGAGAGGTGGAAGAATAAGAGAGATTCTAAATACAAAAGAAACAAAAATTAAGAATCCATAACAATGTTATGTGATAGAAAAAAATTCCCTATAAAATCACACTAAAAAGTCCACGAAATCCAATGAAATATATTTCAAAAAATAATCCAATGAAATTAGAATGTTCTTAAATATCACTGTTTTTTATAAGCTATAAAATATTTTAGACTTAATTGGAGTTTTAGTCCTCCTATTTTAGTTGAATCGCGAAAAGAGTCCTTCCATTTTATTTCTCTCCAGTTTTGGTTTCTAAACAGAATTTTGGTCTAAAATTTGATGAAGTTTCATTTTTGCGTTTATTTAAGTCACGCAATGCCTTAAAATCTCGTTATACAACAATTGTAACTGAAATCTATGATCATAAACTGTGTAGTGTAACTTATAAAAATGATACTTTATCAAATTTTGGATCAAAATCCTATTTGGAGAGCCAAAATTGGAGAGAAATAAAATGAATGAACTATTTTCGTAATTCAGCTAAAATAGGGGGACCAAACCTGCAATTAAACCGATATTTTACTAAAAATCACTAGATAATTTAAATTGTCCTAATTAAATACCACAAATTTATTTAAATTGCATAAAAATCTTGATTAGATACTACAAAAAAATTTGTCATAATTTTTTTAAATACTTTCAAATTCTAACTTAATATATTATTTTATTATTTCGCATCATATAGTTTTGTTGAATATAGTACTAAAATATTTTTAATCAAAAGTACAACAACAACAACAGATTATTGAATTTGGTTATGCTCTGATTTGAATAAACTAGTTTGAGGCAAAAAGAAAAGGATAATAAAGCTGAAGAATTAACTAATGAGAGGATAATGGTTACCTCTATAAGAATTATATTCTCAATAGACTATTTATATGACTATACAGTTCCATCAATATTGTGAGTTGCTACCTCAAGTATTAGAGTATCACATACCGATGACAAATCAATGTAGGCTCACTCCCGTGAAATTCAGAATATAGCTCATGAGATCATCTCTTAAGGTATGACTATAGATGAAGAATTTTAAATTGTTGTTATTATTGATAAATTGCCCTGCTTGGAAGGATTTCAAAAATTATATCACATAAAACAAATGAATTTTCTCTAGAGAGTCAAATAATTTGTCTCCAAAGATAAGAAAAAAAATCTTGTTTATGGTTTCCTTACTCTATAGGGGCATAATTGTACCCAATTCTAAATATTATATTTTTGTTGCTAAAAGTACGCCATTGATGGCATGTTTTCAAGTAAATGTTGAAATTAAGTAAGTCTTCAGTTGATATGTTATGTGAGTGTCATATTTGACATGTGTCATGCTAGACTCTGTAATGTGAAAAAACGTGTAATTTTAAACTTAAGTAAACTCATGATTAATTCCAAAGTTATCTATAAATGATTTTAAAAAATATAATTTTTGCAGTAAAACTAAAATAACAAACAGCTCACATAAATCAATAATTAGATTTAATACAATATGATATATGTAAATTTGATGAGACTTTAAAGACACATTTTATCACTTTTATTGACGATTGTTTTGAATATACTTTTGTATATCTAATAAACAATAAAAGTGAAGCGTTTGCCATGCTTATGATCTTTGTAACTAAAATTGAAAATCAATTTAGTAAAAAGATGAAGATGAACTGACTATGATTCTAATTTGTTTAATGAGTTTTATAAATTGCATGGAATTAAACATGAATCAAATGCACCATTTTCGCTTGAAATGAATGGTAAAGTTAAAAGAAAGAATAAAACTCTTACTTAATTAGTTGTTGCTATTATGGTTAACTTTGTTTTTACATCTCATTGGTAGGAGAAAATTATATTGATTGTTTGTTATGTTTTGTATAGAGTTCCTAAATCTAAAAACAAAACATCTCCTTATGAGATTTTGAAGAAAAGACAATCGAACGTGTCTTATTTTTGAACTTGAGATTATCTGACTTATGTATGAATCCCTAATCCCAAGTGAATTAAACTCGCCAGTAGAGCCTATGAATGTCTATTCATTGGGTATGCAGTAAACAACAAAACATATATGTTTTTTTTACCTAAATGTGAAAGTGATCATAGAGTCAAATGATGTTGACTTCTACGAAAATAAATTCCCCTCCAAATCGAGAAATAGTGAAGGCAACGAACCAAGTCATGTTCCTGTGACGAGGATCACTGAAAACAGTAAACAAGGTGGATCAAAACTCGAAGAAGTAAGAGAGCCATAATTGCTAAAGATTATAAACCCAATTATACGACATATATCTTAGAAAAGGATTATGCAAATTGTCAAGAATCTTTGTTATATTTGGATGCAGATTTATGGCAATAAGCTATAAACGGTGAAATGCATTTTCTAGAGTCTAACATAACCTGACATTTAGTAGACTTGTCTCCTGGTTGCAAATCGATAGGTTGTAAATGGATATTGAAAAAGAAACTAAAACCCGATAAAACTGTTGATAAATGCAAGGCTCGCCTTGTAGTGAAATGTTTTATACAAAGAGAAAATATAGATTTCTTCGACACTTTTTCATTGGTCACTAAAGTTACATCCATTTGGATACTCATTTCATTAGCGGTTATTCATAACTTGGTGATACACCAAATGGATGTCAAAACAAATTTTTTAAATGGTAACTTGGAAGAAGAAATCTATATGCAATAACATAAAGGTTTTGTGATTCATGGACAAGAAAACAAAGTTTGTAAGTTAGATAAATCTTTGTATGGTCTTAAACAAGCTCCTAAACAATGACATGAAAAATTTGATAACTTGATTATTTCGAATGAGTTTAAAGTGAATGAAAATAACAATGTATTTATTATAAATCTAAAAATGACATTTGCACTATCATATGTCTCTATGTAGACAACCTACTCATATTTGGTTCAAACATTCATGCTCTAAATATTGTAAAATCATTATTGTGTAACAACTTTGATATGAAATACCTCGCAGAAACAAGTGTAATCCTCGGAATCAAAATTACGAGGTCAAAAAATTGAATTTCTTTAGATCAGTCTCACTAAGCGAAAAGGATCCTAAAAAAATTCAAATACTTTGATTGTAAACCTATTTGCATGCCGTATGATCTAAGTATGAAACTTTTCAAAAACATTGATAAAAGTGTTAGACAAAATGAAAATACGAACATCATTGGCAACCTCAAGTATGCCACTAACTCTACTAGACCCGACATTGCCTACGCCGTGGGACTATTATGCAGGTTTACTAGTAAACCTAGTATGGAACATTGACAAACTATTGAAAGAGTCATGAGATACTTTTAAAGGATCACGAGTCTCGGGTTACATTATCAAAGATTTATTGTCGTCCTTGTAGGATACATTGATGTTGATTGGAGCACTTTATCATACGACTCCAAATCAACCAATGGCTATATTTTTAGTACACTGGTGGTGTTGTATATTGGAAATCAAAGAGAAAACAATATTGACTCAGTCTATTATGGAGTCTAAAATGATAGCCCTAACCACTACTAGTGAAGAAGCAAGTTGGTTGAGATGTTTGCTAGCTGAGATCCCTTTATGAAAAAATCTATGTCAGTTGTGTTGATCCACTGCGATAGTACCCCAACTATTGCAAAGATTGAGAATCATTATTACAACGGCAAAAGACGACAAATCCGTCATAAGCACAACATTTTTATAGAGTTTCTATATAAATGAGCTGTTACAATGGATCATGTACGCACTAATGAGAATTGAGCATATCCTTTGACGAAAATGTTAGCTAGAAATAAAATCCTAAATACATCCAAAATGATGATACCAATGCCTATAGTCACTCATGATGGTAATCCAATCCAAAAGACTGGAGATCCCAAGAATTAGGTTCAATGGATAATAACAAGTCGTGAAGTAATTTGATATGAACATGTTATTATAAATCAAAGAAGCATGATTCCTGAAGAGATGAAAGGATGAGAAAATATAAACTCTTAATGAGATCTATATTCTATATGGAGTGGAGTACCTAGCTATATGAGTACTTTTGATAAACTAACCTAAGTGAATCTAGGAGTGGGGCTGCTTTATCTGGAATTTTGAGGCAAAATTACTAAAGTGTTCACTATGGTGGGATAGACATGTAGGGTCATTTATGCATAACTTTTGAGAATACACCCTATGAAGGTTGCGTGGAGAGATAAAATTCAAGACTACGAGTAACTCTTGTTGAATCTGAATCTTACTTATTATGCAAAAGTTCAAGTAAGGAGACACATTTGTTTATGCACGATCTTATAGAAGCGTTTGACGCTATTTTAGAAACATTTTTTTAAATTCAAGTAGGGGATTGTTAGAATTAATCTGAAACATAGAGCTAGTGTTGTGTGAATTGGAAAAAATGTAGAAGGGATATCACACATACATTTGTAGTGTTTATAAGATGAATGTATGATCTTTGGGCGAACAAAAAAAAAGTTGTTTTTGCCCTCCACTAAATTAACATAACTAATCCTAACTTTACTACATTCTCCCCGTTTTTGCAACACAAATTCATTTTTCTTTTGGAGTTTGGCTTACCCAGTCAACCATTATATTTGGAGCTGTTGGCCAGGTAGAAAGAAACATTTCTACAAAAATTAGACAACATTTTGTGCTCCTATTCCAATTTTCTATTTCCTCCACTTCCGAGTCACTTCTCCTTTTCTTTATGTCCCTTCGATTTTTTGAGTTGTTCTAATACCACGATCATTTTAGAGTGGTTTGTGCGGTAGATCCTTCGATCTTAGAGCATTGTGTCGTAGTCCCTTATATTTTTTAGTGGTCCTAATACCACTATCTTTCTAGAGTGATTTTTGTGTCGTAGTTATGAGTGATCATAATATAATATTTCGAGTTGCTTTAACAATCATACTGAGCGTGTATTTCTAGAACGGTTTTCTAGAACTCCGATACAGTTTGTTTGTGATGTTTTATCTCGGAGACTTTGTGGTTGATAGTCTATCTTGAACAATTTGGACAGTGCTCCAAAACATCTTAAAGAACGACATCGACTCAAACCATATATGTTCAGCGGCATCAATTTATTTTGAAACAGTTTTTCGAAACTCAAAATGTAAAATGACAAGTACATTCTCATTTTTCTCTCGTTTTTATGGGTACCAATAAATTTACCTTTCTTTTATCTTCTTATGAATTTTTTAAAATATTTTGAACTAGAAAAAAGGAAAACTACAGAACTAGTCAAAATTTTAAAATTAAGTTTTTTTAAAAATAAAAATCTAAAGGCTTAAATATATATTAATCATTTATCTTTTACTAAATATTTGTTTTGGCCTTTTATTTTCTTTAATTCATTTTCGTCTGTTAGTTTTTCATCACAACAAATTTTAAATAGTTGTATGATTATTGTCATGAATTATTAATGTATAATATTGAATCAGTTATAAAGTTAAGTGTGCAAACTTAACAAAGACAAAATGAAAATACAAATAAGTTTGATTAAATGTTATTTATTTCAAATAGTTTATATCTATTTTAAACCATACAAAGATGGTTTTTCAATTGTGAACATGTTATTGGATTTAATAAATGTTTTTTTTAAATAATATTAAAGTAGACATATATTAACATTATAACTTTTATTGTGATGGTAGAAAATACTAAAATATATTATTAATAAAAGATATATTTAATTGTCATTTTTGTTCTTCTATTTTTTCTTATTCACAGAATTGTTTATTCTATTTTTAAATCTCTCGTATTTGTACTCACTTTTAGAATTCTAAACTCAAAATTGGTGATATATCATATTTTTAATAAGGTAATAGAAGATATGATGACGTGGAACAACCCAAATAGATTAATAATTTTTTCAGGTCATTGTTGAATGATGTGAAATTAAAAAAACAATTTACAAATGATTAAAAATACAAAATATTACACTAAACAATTGAAATTACAAAATTATAATTGAAAAGAATTTATGTTTTTCTTTTGACGGAGGAGAAAATTCTTAAGTTAGAAACCGAAAATCTAACATTATTCTATCTCAATCTTCTTTCTTTATGAAACCTAGATTCATATATGCGAGCCAAATTCATGATGCAAAACAAGATTCAAAACTGTGATTCATGAATGTAAGGGTACAAATTGATTCACCCACTTTTTAGCGACTCGTTTTCGTACTAAAGAACAATTTCTTTTAAGTAATTATACAAAGATAATTAAGATTTAAATATGTTTTTAGTTCTTATAATTATAATTTTTTATTTATTTTGATATTTGTAAATTTTTTTATTTAATTAGTATCTCTGTAAATATAATTTTATTTTTAAAATAGTTATCTCATTTAATTTATGTTACAAAAATTGTAAAACCATTAAAATATAATATTTTTTAACAAAAAAATCAAATATAATTAAATTATAATATTTTTTAACTTAAAATTAATCTCAAATATTTTAGTCTTTCTTAAAAAACCTAAATTTCATCTTTTTTTTCATCGTTTTAGTCCTCTTAAAATCTGAAAAAGCAAAATGAATTTGATTAAAGGTTCAACCATGTTACCATGGTGAATTTCTTCATCACCCTTTACCATTACTAAGTCTAGGACTAGTTCTTTGACTTTCTTCTTTGCCCCTCCTTCCTCTACAACTAAATTATACTCTCACTTTTAAACTTTTTCAAAAAAGAAAGAAACTCTAATTCAGAGCCAATTATAGAACTCATCATTGTCCAACAAATTAACACAATTTTTTTTTTATGGTAACAATGAATTTGAATTTGAATACAGTGGTGAATTTCAAATGGGTGAAGGTGTTGGTGACGAGGATGAAAATTATGATGAGGAAGAAGACTGAAACGATGAAGAAGAAGACACGATTTTAATTTTTTTAGAGAAAAATTTGAGATTTATTTTAGGTTAAAAAATGTTATAATTTAATTATATTTAGATTTTTTTTTTAAAAAAAGTGGTTATGTTCTAACAGTGTTACAATTACAATTTTTGCAACAAAAATTGAATGAAATTATTATTTTAAAATAAAACGATATTTACTTAACCAAACAAAAAAACTTATATATATATATATATATATATAATTGTAAAGAACAAAGATATATTTAAACCAATAATAAATATAATTAGATAAAAATATGACATATTATCAATTTTGAGTCTATAATTCTAAAGAGGGACT
Source organism: Cicer arietinum (assembly GCF_000331145.2). Taxonomy (NCBI): domain Eukaryota; kingdom Viridiplantae; phylum Streptophyta; class Magnoliopsida; order Fabales; family Fabaceae; genus Cicer; species Cicer arietinum. Next base: position 68,734,861 of record NC_021165.2, on the reverse strand, counting down.
AAAACTTAGAGAATTTAAAATAGAATGATCAGTTTCGTGAATTAGACAAAGTAAGAGACCAAAACTATAATTAAATTTAAAATATAAAGTACAAAAATTAATAATAAAAAAAGATAAATGATCAAAACTAAATGATATTTTTCTATTATATCCTTAATTTTTTTTTTCAATACACTATACTTTGAAATTTATATACTAAAATATCTTATTTTTTAAACCTTTCATTTTTTTAACACATGAGCAAATGTTAAATTAATAAATAAAATATAATAAAAAAACTAAATTATATTAATAAAATCAAACAAAATACACTAAATGAAAAAATATACATAAAAGTTAATGTAATTGGGTAGATGTGCTAAATAAATAAAAATGTATTATAATATTTTAACAACTCTATCGTATCTTGCAACAAGATAAGAAAGTGATATAATATTTTAATAATTTTCTCCTATTTTGTATTTTATTGCAAATAATTTAACAACTTTATCATACTCCTATTTTGCATTTTATTATATACTCAAACATTGTTTTATTTTCAAAGAAAAAATGAAGATACAATTATTTATATTAAAAATAAAAATAGGCGTTAATAATAAAATACACAAATATATCAATTATACATGTTAATTTATATTTCAATAAGTAAAATTGAATATAAAATAGAAGACAATAAATTCTACAACATATAAGGGATTAGTTGCAACATATGATATAGTTGCTAATTTATTTGCAATAGAATCTAAAATAAGAGAAAATTTATTGTAAAATAATATAAAATTGCTAATTTATTTGCTATACGTTAAACTATTATAATATATTATTTTCTTTGCACATCTATTTAACTTGTATTAATTTTGATGTAATTTTTTTCATGTATAAACATAATATTATTTTTATTTTTATTTTAACCTGTATTTTTTTTGTAAAAAATAAATAAAGTCTCATACCAAAGAATGGAAAAAAGAAATTTTCCAGCATCGCGGTCTTGCGATCTAAAAATGTGAGATTTTCTTTATAAATTTTAGACTATATTAAATTTAATTTTTGAAAAAGATATATAATAAAAAAAATATCTAAAACTAAAAAATAAAATATAAAAATTATATTTAGATAAAAATAAAAAAAGGCGAAGGAAGGAAGAAAAATCTGCATTTATATTTAAACTCGAACCCTGTTCCTAACACGTTTCACTTTCTCAATCTCATCTCAACAGAATATTCATTCATTCATTCTCACTTCTAGGGTTTCTCCCTCGCCCAAAAAAATACACCCCAATCTCTCCAACATTCGTACCATTCATAGAGGAACTGAGGAACACCTCTTCCTGCGATTAGGTTTTCCAATTGCAATGCCGCTTCCGACGAAACCAACGAGGCCACCACACGAAATCGGCAGGGACTCCGAGGAGTCATCGACCCCTTCCAACAACCTATGGGTTGGAAATCTATCGCCGGACGTAACGGATTCCGATCTGATGAATTTATTCGCTCAATACGGCGCTCTCGACAGCGTCACCTCTTATTCCGCTCGCAGTTACGCTTTCGTTTTCTTCAAACGCGTTGAAGATGCTAAAGCCGCTAAAAACGCTCTCCAAGCCTTCTCTTTTCGCGGCAATTCCTTGAAAATTGAGTTTGCCAGACCGGTTCGTTCTCACTTATTTTTCACTTTCTCTTCGGATTCATGTATTAATATTATTTATTTCCTATTAATCAATTATATTATTATACTTGCTTCCCTTCAACAATGCGATTTCGGTTTCAATTTGCCTACGAAATTACTCCGCATGCATTCTCATTGCTCAAATCAAATACCTAGTTTTTGCGGGTTTTCTTATTTTGCTTAAATGTCACATTTAACGAAGAAAACTCGTTTGTTCATGCGCAAAATTGCGTTAGGCAGCGTAATATTAGGTCATGTTTGGATACAGTTTGTTTATCATGATTGGATTACCTTTCTCATTTTAATTTGAATTAACTTTAGATTGAAATCCATAATCACATGGTTCTAAATTGTGATTGTGGTTGGATTATGTTAAAATATACTATTGTTATTGCGATGTGTTGCAGAGAGAGATATTGAAAACCACAATTTAGAACTATATATTCCGAATAGTAAAAATTATATAACTGAACATGATTTTTCTAAACAGTTCTACTCATTTGGAACCGGGATAATTGTAATCCAAAGAACTACTTAGCGGTGTTGATTAATTTAAAATTTAACATACACTAAAAAGAAAATTTTCAATTCAAGGTCGAATATTTGATTCTCGAAAATGGATTGGTAAAAGTTGTTTGTTTAAATTGTCCGAGTTTAGCTTCTAAGTATTCTCCTATTAAATCATTGATTAATAAATCCTTCACATGTCAAATGGATTCCAAAAGCTGGTTTTGTGATTGGATTGTTAAGGCACGAAACTTTGTATCTTGAAACGAAGACGAAAATGGTGAAGACTACGAAAACTTGCCCAAAGTTTTAATTTGATTGAACTTCGTGAAACGTTGTTGCGGTCATTTTATTAGGCCTTGTTTGTATATTGACGCCAGAATTATGAGCATGACTAGGCCGTATGTGTGACTGGGCAACGCTTAAAACTGTGTTAGAAATGTTTTCTTTTACCATTATAATAAAATAATATAATTTTGTTGGTAGGGAATTCATAAACTTTCTAATAGGTCCTGAGCAACGCTTAAAAAGATTTGTGGTAACTGCAGTTAGAAATCATGCAGAGTTTATTGTCACCATTGGTAGGAGATCAGAATTTGGAACCAGTTATGCAGACTGCGTGGTTTACGTTCACAGCCGGTAATTGACATACAAATTGCCAAACAATCTTCAGCGCAGGAATCCTGTAGGTGCTTCAAAAATAAATAATCCTTCACATGAAAATAAATATAAAAACTGTTTTCAATCAACAAATTGGAAATAACTCAAGTGGCAGGGACAGTAATTTCTCGTTACCATATATAACCATGAAACAACTGTAAACAGTGTTTATCGCCAAATCAATGTTCCTTGCCTTCTTTTTTACCTCCAAACTCCTCAAATTGGTTGGCAAAACATACATGTCGGGTATCACAATTTTTGATTAAACCAATTATTCGTCCGCCTCATTGAATTATTATGAAAAAAATGAGACCGCTGATCTATGATCAATAAGAAAATTGGGGTTATATTTAATGTATATTTAGGGCTTGTTTGAGAGGGTATTTTGAAGGGAGGAGGGGTTTGATTTTCTTTTCAAAATTAAATGAACTATAAAATGTTTTTAAGAAAGAATAAACCAAGTGAAATGTTATATAATTATATTATATATCATTATTCTTTTAATTTTTCAATAATATCAAATATAAATAAATAATAAATTAAATTATAAACATAGCTCTTTAAACGTAGAGCATAGGCAATAATGCTTTATGAGGTCTATGAAATTGCAGTATATAATGTTCGTTAAGGTACATAATGCTGCAAGATACTACTAAAGAATGATTTTTGAGGTCGTGAAATTGCGTCTATCTGCACATTTTTCCGGTCTAAATACTAATTTATTTGGAGAACTGGGAAAGTCCGAACTATCCCTGTTACTATCATCAATACCCCCCTCTCATCCCAGGCCTACTAGTCTACTACGAACTAATCCTAGTCCTTCAAATTATGTAACTTGAACTAAAAGAAAGTAAAAGACAAATTAAAATAGCACTGATGCCATTGAACTATGAACAAAATAATTAAGCTTTAGTATCGTGACCTGTGCTCATATTGTACAGTAATACGAAATCTAAAGAGCACCCTGACATCTAATTCTAACAGTTGTAGAAGGAGCATTGAGCTGAATCAGTTGTACAAACAAGGGACCCTAGATCTTATGTTTATCCTTGATTACTTACGATCTTGAAAGATGTAATTTATAGAAATCTTATAGTTTTTTTTTTTCTGTTCAATTTCTCCTTCAACTTTTTGTTTTATTTCTTACGTGCAAAGGCTTTAATCACATAAACTTAAGGGCCAGTTTGGATTTAGTAAAGGATTTTTATTATTTGTTTTCACTTTCGATTTCTAAATTATGTTACTGTTTTCACCTTGTTTGTTACTTTCAAAATTTGCAAAGAAAACAGTGAAAATGTTTATTTTTTTATTTTCATTATCTATTTTCACTTTCAATTTCATAGTTGTCATATAGTTTTCAGTTTTAAGCCAAAAACCTTATATTGTTGTAACTTTATTCTGTTGCTTTTCAAATCTTCATGGTGGCAGTATTTTGTGCTAAAACTTAAGCTTCAAGATTTCAATCCTGTACCACAAATGTAGCTTTCACAGAAAATAATTTCCCTCAATGTCATACTTATAATGCATTTGATGAAGAAACAACATAACTTCCTTTTTCTTCTAGATTATAACAACAACGATCATAGCCGTTTTCCACTAGGTTGAGTTGGCTACATTGATAAATGATGCCATAATGTCCTTCTTCTACCTAATTTCCTTTATTTTTATATATATTCATTCATGGCCACCTGAAGATATGAATTTCTTTTCAACAGTTTAACTGCTTAATTCAAAGTAGGAGCTGTCAAAATTATGAAGTGGTAGTGCCTTTGAATAGCATGATGCAAAATTAAAATTTTCTTTTAGTAGTAGCATATTGTTTTGAACTTTTGATTGTAACATGTTTGTTTCTCTTTTATATTCCTTGTGTGGACTCTTTTAACCAAATATGCTGTTATTTACAGGCAAAGCCATGTAAACAGCTTTGGGTGGGTGGTATTAGCCCAGCTGTTACAAAGGAAGACTTGGAAGCTGACTTTCGTAAATTTGGTAAAATTGAGGATTACAAGTTCTTTAGAGACAGAAATACTGCATGTGTTGAATTTTTCAATTTGGACGATGCTACCCAGGCAATGAAAATTATGAATGGAAAACGCATTGGTGGGGAAAATATTCGTGTTGACTTCCTCCGGTCAAATGCTACAAAAAAAGTAAGTTTTACTTTAAAATGTTGGTTTTGTTTCTTGTTCTTCCACTTTCTTATATTATTCAGTTACTTATTGTACTACTACATACATCCTGATGTCTTGGTAGTGTCTATAATATCAACTAGGTTATTGGGGTGTAGTTCTTTAAAAATGAGACACTGGAATGCTATTTCTTGCATTATAAGTAATTCATATTTGAGTGAACGACCTTTTTGTGAAGCTTTTCACATTTTAAAATGGACTTTGGTTGCTTTTATTGCAAGGTTTGTCTAATTTCTTCGGTAGTGTTTTGGATGAGTTATATTAGTTTCATTCCAATTACTTTTGCATTAATGTTTTCTAGAAATTAGTGGATTCCGTGTTAGGTACAGATTCAAAATATTGAAGAAAAATGATGTTCATTGAGAGAAACCTCTACTAGACTCAGGCATTTGGGAGACCTAGAAATTTCCTTCCAAAATTTCTATTCCAGTACTCAAGACAAGCCTCTCCTCCAATCTTCCCTCCCTTTCATTTGTAACCTAATCATCTTCTCTCACCATCTAACGAAGTCCCTAACACTATTCTACTAACCAATAGGGTTACCTAACATTGAGTTGTTCTTTTCATCTAATTTTTGCTCTTCTACATGTTTTTCTGATGTACATAATATTTTTCTGATTTCTGTAGGATCAATTGCTTGATTATGGGCAGTTTCAAGGAAAAAGCTTGGGGCCTACTGATTCCTATTCTGGGCAGAAAAGACCACTGGTGAGAATACTGTGCAATGTGCATCTAATTGGCTGTGTGCACCATTAGTCCTAAATATCAGTTTGTCGTTGCCTTGTTGGTGGATGTAATGTGTTGGCATTTGGAAGGCAATGCACTGTTAAAACCTGCATTGCCTACTTGTATAATTGTTAATGTTTTATTTGTGCTGGTATCATTACTTTTATTAGTTTTACTTATGAATACTTGTTCTTGTGTCAACAGAATTCACAAACTCTATTGGGGAGGAAGGGTGATGGTCAGCCCAGTAACGTTTTGTGGATCGGTTATCCTCCCAATGTTCAGATTGATGAGCAAATGCTCCACAATGCTATGATTCTATTTGGTGAAATTGAGAGAATCAAGAGTTTTCCTTCAAGGCATTATTCATTTGTTGAATTTCGAAGTGTTGATGAAGCCCGACGTGCAAAAGAGGGCCTTCAAGGACGCCTTTTCAATGATTCTCGCATAACAATTAATTATTCAAGCGGTGACATGGGACATGGCAAAGATTACCCTGGCTTTTATACTGGAAGTAATGGGCCAAGACCTGATTTATTCCTAAATGAGAATCCATATCGACCATTACAGATGGATTTATTCGGTCATAATCGTCCTGTGGTTCCAAATAATTTTCCTGGACAGCTGCCTACTGGCAGTATTGTTGGTCCAAACATGCCAATGCGGCCGTTTGGTCCTCAAGGTGGTCCTGAATCTGTTGTTTCTGGCCCTGACTTTAACGAGATCAATACACTACACAAATTTCAGGATGGTAGCTTGACGAATAAGATGGGTCCAAACTGGAAAAGGCCATCTCCGCCTGCACCAGGATTGCTTTCTTCTCCTGCTCCAGGTGTTAGGCTTCCTGCAAGATCAGCCTCTGGTGCTTGGGATGTACTTGACGTAAACCATATTCCAAGAGATTCTAAACGGTCTAGGATGGATGGTGCATCACCTAATGATGATGCTCCATTTCCTTTAAGAAATAAAGATGATCGTAGAAATAAAGATGATCGTAGGTTAGCTCCCGAACAAACATATGGGATGGGTCCAGCTATTGATGGAGGTGGTTCTGGTCCATATCATGGAAGGGGTATACTTGGTCCAGGAAGCACAAGGATTCCAGCCGGAGTACATGCTTCTGTCCAACCCGATGATATTGATCATATATGGCGCGGGCTTATTGCAAAAGGAGGAACACCTGTTTGTCGTGCTAGATGCATCCCTGTAGGAAAAGGGATTGGAACAGAGCTGTGAGTATAATTTTATCTGTTCTTAATGTATCAGCTTTAATTTTGTAAATTCGGAAGAGGACTTTTCTAAGGGAATATGTAGGTTTTATGAATTTTATTTGTTTGTGCTTCCTGCTGTCTTTTCTAGTATAGATTTTTTCTTCATTGTATCATTAGGAAGAATGCTGTTCTTGTTGCTCCTAAAAAACTATTCTTCAACTTTTTCTGTTTTTCCTTATATGTTTGGTAAATAAGGTAACTGACTAGATCTTTTTGTATTTTCCATTTAAACAATTGTACCTTGATTTTTGGAAATGAGCCATTTACTTTTTCCTTGAAAACTGTCTTGCCATAGCAGTCAAAAGGTATACCTGTCTTCATAGTCTTGTTTAGAGACTGTATTAAAATTTGTTTTATTCATTTACTGCAGCCCTGAAGTTGTTGATTGCTCAGCTAGGACAGGATTGGATATACTTGCAAAACACTACGCAGATGCAATTGGCTTTGACATTGTTTTCTTTCTGCCTGATAGCGAAGATGATTTTGCTTCATACACAGAATTTCTACGCTACCTTGGTGCAAAAAACCGTGCTGGTGTTGCCAAGTTTATTGACAATACAACTTTATTCTTGGTACCTCCTTCTGATTTCCTGACAAAAGTTTTGAAAGTCACTGGACCTGAACGTTTATATGGTGTGGTTCTCAAGTTTCCACCAGTGCCTAGTGGTGCGCCCATGCACCAATCACCGCATTTGCCCATGCCTTCAACTCAATATATGCAGCAGATTCCTCCTTCACAGGCCGAATATGATATGAATCCTGCTAAGGAGGAACAGGTTTTGCCCATGGATTACAACAGAATGTTGCACGAGGATTCTAAGCTTCCATCTAAACAAGTATATCCACAACCAGGTGGGCCTCCTTCAGTTCAGTCTGCAGCTCCAGATTATGCTCCTAATGCTGCTTCTGGGTCTCAAGCTGGAGTTGCATTAACACCTGAGCTTATTGCGACTTTAGCTTCTTTTCTTCCTACAAATGTTCAATCATCTGCTACTGATGGTGCCAAGCCAGCTGTAGGCTCCTCAAATTCGAAGCCTCCGTTTCCTCCTGTGGCATCTAATGATGGAAACCAATCTCAATTGTGGAAACAGGATCATCAAATTGCAGATCAATCCATTCATCCACCTCAGCAGTTGAGGAGTATGTATAACATTCACAATGCTCATTATCAGCCTTATCCACCAGCATCAGCTCCTGGCCACACTTCTCAAGTGTTCTCTGGCAGTTCTCATATTCAAGACAATGTTGTTAGCCAGCAACAGCAAGGTGTGAATTCATCTAGACACATGCCTAATTTCGTGACACCTACTCAAAGTGGACAGGTAGCTGCGTCCTCCCATTTCAGTCATCAGTATCAGGTCGAAGTTCCTTCCAATACTCAAAAAGGCTTTGGTGTGGTGCCAGGAAGTGACCCCTCTGCTTTATACAACTCCCAGTCTTTCCAGCAACCTAATAATAACTCCCAGTCTTTCCAGCAACCTAGTAATAACTCTCAGCCTTTCCAGCAACCTAGTAATAACTCTCAGCCTTTCCAGCAACCTAATAATCCTCAGCATCAACCTGTCATACCATATACAGCGGACCAAATGAACTCCAATCCTCCCATTCAGCAGCATCCTGCCTATGGAATTGGTCAAGGAAACCCAGAAATGGAGGCTGATAAGAACCAGCGGTACCAGTCAACTTTACAGTTTGCTGCCAATCTTCTACTCCAAATACAGCAGCAGCAAACTCAAGGAGGACATGGGCCAGGAATTCAACAATGAGAACTGTTTTCTGTAAGTAACCTCCCATAACTAATTCTTTTGAATGGGTGAAATC
>NC_021165.2:68712436-68725669 GCF_000331145.2 Cicer arietinum | reverse complement strand
TCCTGCTATTCACTTATCTAAGATGAATTTTTTAACATATAGAAGTTCTGACCATATTGATATTCTTCTCCCAAATACCTTGGTTTCATCTTTTTACATATAATTTTCCCAAATTAATATTTCTACATTACTTTCCTTGGTAAACCTGACCGAGTTTCAAATTTTAAAACATTAATTCTGTACCAACCCCTCTTGTATTCATACAAATATACTTGTATTATAGTTCTAATGTAGTGTAGCAAATACCCATTTGAAGTGCACATTCTGCTTATTTATTTTGTGCTGTCAGAAATTCTTTTACATATCATCTTATTATCCTATTTGTGGTTGATTTAAATTTGTTAAGCTTTAAGTTTTATCACATGCGCTGTTCATTTTCTTTTTATGTACGTCATATTGTCTCTTGGTTTTTATAATGGCTGTAGTTTACCTTCTTGGTTGAATTTGTTCATAGATAACAGTATTGTGACATAAACCCTTGGCATATTGATTCTTGAACTCAGCTCTACTGCACATGCATGATAATAGCTTTTGCTTCTAAGTTTTGTATCCCATTATTTTAGCTTTAGGCTGTGATCTCTCCTTTTTTCTTTCTCTTCGGAAGGTAGTTTTTAGGGTTGGAAATCCATCACCCTTTAACTGATATTACTGAGGTGTACTTTCCACTATGTAAGGATCTTAAATGTGCTTCTAAAGATTATGTGAAGATATCTTGCTGTGATTAAATTTGTATATTTTAAGTTGCCATTGTTTACTACCTTCCCATCTTACCATAACCAGAGATTGGTTGACCGAACCAACCAACAAATTTGGTACCACAGTCCATTGTGGCTTCCCACTAATTTTTCTATATTTCCTTTGTCATTATCATTACTCCAATATTGAGAACTCAAATTATAAATTCTACTGAGGGATTTGAAAGGTGTAATAATGTGAAAATTATAACCCCAAGATCTTAATACCCACTGAAATTTATTGCAACCGTGAATCTAGTCCTTATGAGTTTTCCAACTGATGTCGATTTTGAAATTACAGACGGAAAGCTTAAAGTCCTAACCACACTCACTTTGTACATTTCTACAATATTCACGTGGTTAGTCTCAGCCTCTTACCTCCCAATATAAAGGCTAACTTAAGTTAACAAGACTAGTGCCTATCCTTAGGAAAAGTCAGCCCCATGGAAATTACTTGTTTGCTTTTCATAAAAATGCTTTAAAAATGTTAGGAACTTAATCAGATTTGTTGCAAACATTGAATTATGTGCGCTCATGTTTCAATCAATCCTGATGATGGCTTTGGTTGGAAGTTATTACAGCTGAAAATTCAACAAGATGATAATAATAATCAACTACTGTAAAATGTTATGTACCATTTAGGTAAAATTACTTTACATCATTGATGAGGCTTTCCCTGTGAAAAATAACAGAGCCAGTTTAATAAAACTTAGCAAATAAGAGTGTACTAGATTTTTAATGTTCCATTGATTGCGAGTATTAGTGCACAACTACTTTCATTCTATTCAGAACGAAAATAACTAAGATGTAATAAGCGTGCACAACTAATTTAACACAGTAATGTAATAAGCGTATTTTTTGGAAAGAAAATAACAAAGATGCAGTATTGTAGATATTGTTGGTAATATTTTTCTATCACAGCATGCCGCGCAAGCTATATACTTTATATAATATTTTTTTTTTGTTTATTTTTGTTCTATAGACAAAGTGATTAACACAACTATCAGATCCTGAATTTGAACTTAGGACGTGATATTTAGTCCGACAATATTGATATTTGTCAGTTGAGTTAGATATTACAAACTATTTTACATAATCCTTTACAGTAAATTTATATTAAAAAAATTATGTTAAGTGATTAATATAGAGTCCATCCATAGTATTGCACTTAAGTTCTTTAGTCCTGCTGGTTATTCGTTCCGAATGCGTAAAGTTCTTATATCAAAAGACGTTTCAATAACTAGAATTAGGTGACGCAGTGTTAAATGCTGAAATTTAGTTTAAGATCGTGTAATAAATAAATCTGCTGTCATTGTTTTGTGAAAAATGTTTTTGGACTTCAATTCTTTCTCGCATCTAAGCTCTCGTCATTCATTAAGGATGTTCTATTTGGCTGTATATGTGGAATCAATCACGTGTCGTGCTCAATTTGAAAGGGTGCATAAGAAATGCGCATGCTTAAAAATTCTGGTTTGGTTAAGTCCCTGATACATTAAGAGCTTCATTCGATACTTTTGTTCATCGTCCGTCCGCGTTGATTTCAGAATTCCCAATGATTTTTTACAGTAAAAAATAATGAATGATGGGGATTCCGTAATCTCTATAAAATTAGTAAACCTATTCGTGGGGTAAAATCTCGATTTATAATAGCTGTAGTCGTTTTAACATAATTTCTTTTTAAATGTTGTTTTTCCGAAATATTCATATCCTAATCTTGACGTTTATTTTGTACCCTTTATGGACGCGTAGGTAATGGCTGTGGTTAGACAGACGCATATGTACGCTCTGCTTGCAACAAAGGTGCCGTCAATTTGACAAATTTCGCAGGGATTTGTATAAATTATTTATTAATCAGAAAAGGGTCTTTAGTCTCTTCCTTCCTAACAAATATTCTATCTACAAATTTGTAAGGATGGATTTTGATTTTTGTTTCTGTTCAATGTGTATAACTTTATTCCATCTCAAAGTGTAATGACGTTCGAAAAAGAATTATAACCGACTGCGGATTTTTTTGTTATTAAAAGGGTGCGTTTGTTTTTTTGATAACTTTTTCTTTTGGGTTAGCTTGTTAAAACATTGGAAAAAAAAAGAGTTTTCTTTGTTTTTTTTTTTCTGTGGTAGAGAATTTTGTTTGTTATAGTATATATAAATGAGGAAGGGACGTTAAATTAAAATTTGAAAGCAATATATCTCTTCACTAGACTATGAAAATCGAAGGGAAACTAACGGGTAATGGAAATGGAAGAAAAGGACAAGTGGTTTTCTTAACGCTCTTTGTTAGGTGATTAGAACACATAAAAAGCGTAGAAACATGCTAGGTAGGCCCTTGTCTACAAAGGCTTTTTTTTTTCTTTCTTTTTAAAGATTATTTAGCTTAGTCAGACTATACTTAGATATGACAATTACCTGCCAATTTTAGGAATTAAATCACTTCCCAACGCCATTGTTTCACGCGATCTCTCTGTTGCTGTTGGATTGATCCACCAGCTGAGGAAACATTAGTATAGTAATATATTTTAATTTTATAAATTATAATAGTTAAATTAATAAAAATATTTCATTTTAATTATAATTATTTCAGAAGTTACATGAATGAGTTAATGTGATGCGTCAACATTGTATATAAACTACACACTAACATTAACACATAAATATAAATTAAATTCATAAACTTTTAAAGATATTTTTTAGGTTAATGAAGCACTTTTATGTCAACTCCAATAAAAACTCATAGGATTGTAAATTGAATGTCATTTAAAGTTTTACATTTAAATAAATAAAATTAAATAATTATTTTATTAATTATTGATAAGTTTTCAATATCATAAATGTTAACAAAAATTAATATTTTAAAAATAATATACATAGTAACAATTAAAGTTATAATCATAAAATGTCATATTGTTATTGGATATGATTATAAACGGTTTATCATCGACATTCAACAAAAAAAATCATTATTTTACGGGATTATTCAACTATTTTAAAAATCAAAGATACGATAGAGACAAATAATATTTTTTTTATTGAATAAACCATCATTTACATTTAGACTGTACAATTGTATAATTTAAAATATTAAATTATTCTATCAAATTATTTTAAGTTACTTTCTTAAATTATTTAAAGTCAGTCAAAATATTCTTTTAATTTCTAACTTGTAGACAAAAAAAAAAACTCCATAAAATAATAGACATAAAAGTCATTTTGATATTTCCATCGAATAATAGTATAAAATTAAAATTAATTTACAGTGTATCTCCATTGACGTCATCTTAGTCTTTAATTTTTTATCATTAAAACAAAAAATTTAAATGAGTTGAGGTTCTCCCAATTTGTGTATAGTAGAAGAAGAAGAACAAAGCAGAGGGAATTTTTGAGTAAGAGAGACATTTGATTGATTTTGGTAGAGCAGAGAGACAGCTATCGAGAAAGATGGATTTGGAATCGGTGGGAGGTTTAGCGCTTCAAATGATTATGGAAAAGCTTAATCCCGAAGACATTGCGAGAGTTTCTTGTGTCAACAACAGGTTTAGGTCTTTCACTTCCGATAACACTCTTTGGTTCAAAATCTGTTCCAATGAACTTCATCTTACTCAACCTCTTGATCATCTCGGAAACCCTCTTCCTTCCTTCAAGGTTACACTTTCGTTTATGGTTATAATAGTAATTTCTGTTTTTGTTTTCAAATTGCAATATTTATTCTTTGTACTGTGCAGGAAGCTTATGGAACTTGGAGAGAAGCTTTTGTTATGTATCCTTGGTCTCTTGTTAAGCGTGTAAAAAGGTGCTGGGATAGAATAAACGATTGGTTAACCAATCATTTTCCAGAAGCGAAATCAACTCTTTGTAAAGGTGCTTCAGAAGCTGAGATTCAAGAGTTGGAGGATTTATTAAATGTTAAATTGCCTCTTCCTACAAGGCTCATTTACCGTTTTCATAATGGACAAGAAATTTCAAGATTAGATCATTTAGATCCTGATACTAACACATTTGGAAGTTCTTTGGGAATAATTGGTGGTTACACCTTTTATGATCATTTGGTTAATGTTTATTTATTACCTATAAGTCAGGTAATCCTACAAACTCAGCAAATTGCACATATCTTAGAGTTTTTAAGAAGATCCAAGTGTGTTCTTGTGGCTGCTTCATCCATGTACACTGAGAAGTTGTTTTTCCTCAACTGTACCAATGGTCAACTGTATGTTGGAACCAGAAATCTTCTTAGCCATAGAGACATGATCCCATCTGTACCCATTAATCTGGTTAATTTGAATCGTGAATTGGATAGCGAACAGATACAGGATGCCATGCTATTGTGGTTAGAAGAACATGGCCGCCGTTTACAATGTGGCGATATCAAACTACATGGCGAAGGAGATGACAAAAGCATTAATCTTTTCCCAGAAAAATCACCTCTTTGTTCAACTGCTGTAACCAATGGTGTGCAGGTAGGATAGTGTATATTATCCGTTATGCTTGCTCTATTAGCTTTGTTTATTTGGTGCAGTTTTCTTTGTCGTATTGGGATGCATGGGATATATATTGTCAACTCTTCATGTCATATAAAACTTGGCATGTTATACTATATGCTTCCTAGACGTTTTACGATTTATATCATATCAAAGTTTACGAGATCTGCTGCTAAAAGCTTTGTTTTCGTCTTTATGCATAGAGAGAGGAGAGAACAGTTGGTGATTTTTGCTAATTGGCATTGCACGGGATACTCCAATTCACTTGTCTATTCTTATGATCACTGGATAGTTTTATGAGTATTGCTTATTTTTTGTGATTGTTTTTCATGTGTGAAAACTTACAAGTGTTTCTTATTTCTTAAGGTTCGCGCCTCTGCAATGGTTATCCCTGAGTTGGTTGATCTTCAAGATGACCTTGAGAAGTACGTATTTGCTTATTCAATTCGCCTGTCCTTACAACCTCAAGGATGTGTGATCAATGGAATGTCTCACAGCTCCTGCCAGCTTTATAGGAGGCGCTGGATTATCCGTGCTAATGATATTGTAGTAGCTGATGTCAATGGAGAAGCTGTTATAGGAAGGGTATAGTTTGTTTTTTCCTTTTTATATTGTACTGTCCATTTAATAAACTTGCATTCTTGTCTAATACATGCTTAACTTTTGGAGTACAAGATATTTTTTAATTGCATCTGTTAAAATATATAAAATGTCAGTATCATTTTTTAATTGCAAGCAGACGAGTCTTCCTCAAGTCCAACCTTGCAAGCCTCATAAATGTTGTACTGATTTGGTGGTTCTAGTTTCCAGAAAGAGTGAAGGTCTATTATTTGTAGTTTTGGAAGTGCGTCTTAGAGCTTATAAATTTTATAAGAAAACGGGCTTGATCCTTCCGAATGCAAGTATTTGTAGTTGAATGAAGTGGCCAACTACTGAGTTTTTACTTTTCTATAAATGTCGTTGCAGTACCCACTTTTGCGTCCTGGTGATAAAGAATTTGTTTATGAAAGTTGCACATCTCTACCAACATCGTCAGGTTCCATTGAAGGTTCCTTTACCTTTGTACCTGGAAGGTATGCTTTTCTTTTATTATTATTGTTGTTTGTGAATCACATGATTTTGTTTAAATGTCTTTGCAGTACCCAGTTTTGTGGGATGAAATTAAAGTTTCACTATATTCACAATCAAAGATAGCTGTTGTTTAGGGACTTCAGAAAGCTAAGTTAAGTAAAGGATAAAACTTAGGTGCATTTCCTTAGTTACTTTTTGTATGGTTCTTAACCAATCATGATTTTATCAAATTCACAATTTTCTCAAAGTTGGTTATAACCACAAAAAGTGTGTTTTATGTGAAGAACCATACGAAAAGCACTTAAGAAAATGCACCCATGTTTTTTCCTTAAGTCAATTGGTTATTAATGATTTTTGGATAGGGAAACATGAGACTGTCCAAACTTTGAGGTCTGTACCGTAACGGTGTGTTTTCCGGTTTACTATAGTATCAGTAAATCTAGACCTTTTTTCTTCCATTGGTTTATGGGTGAGACATTAGCTTGCCGATGAATGTAGTGGATTCAATTTAAACCAATGTGATTTTTGGGATATGCCCACTATTCAAACCTTAATCTTTCCAAGGATGGCATAGGGTGTGGATACTGTGCAAGCATCAAAACTCATGCATTTAAAACTAAATAAGTTCATTTGTTATCGCCAATTAGCTAATGTGTCTTGTTTGTCTGATTTCAGATTTGCAGACCCAAAAGGAGATCCATTCCTAGCTACAGTTGCAAGCTTCCCTCTCCAGCTTCCTGACTATATTTTCTGATTTGTTTCGTTATGGGACTCAGCTATCCCTAATGGTAATTGCAGCTCGGGGATGTTGTTTTGGTGCACCATGTTACTTCTTACGAGTTGCTTGGTTTGGTTGTCGTCAGTTGAAGTTGTAGGATAGTAATACTGGATTTTTCACATTCTTGGTTTGTCTCCAAACTTTCTTGAAATAAATTTAAAACTTATATGAAAGGCAATGCATACACACATTGATAAGAGTATTATGGGAATGTAATCTATTGTTAATGTAAAACATATGTCATTGAATTTGATGAACTTGGCATAGGCTTTGTAAATATGCAGTAGTACGGACGAAATTGTGCTTATTGGCTTTTGATCAGTGTTTCGTAGACTTAGAGTGTGTTTGTTTCGTAGACTTAGAGTGTGTTTGATATGATGTATGATAGAGCAGAGGTAAGATATAATTAGATGAAGAGAATTATGGTATTAATTGATAAGAAAACAGAAAATGATTCCAGAGCTAATGCTCCTCAGTTAGAGAAAACAATTCTCATATTGTCCAACTTCTAAGGTGTAACTGAAAAATAAAAAACCATTCAACTACCTCCCCACACACTCCTATTTATTAGTGGAATATTAACTCACTATGTCAGCTAAGCAATCACACTTTTCCTGCATTCCCTTTCTTATTCTTTCTCACAAATACTCGACAATGCTTAGGCCTCACCTCATCTCTATTAACTAAGAGATCCCGCTCATCACTTGTGGGACCCAACCCATTCCTATCATCACCCCTACCTTCAACAGTAGCCTTGTCCTCAAGGTGCAAATCAGGGAATTGACTCTTCAGCAGCAGTTCCTTTTCCCAGGTAGCATCTCCAACATCCATGCCTTCCCATTGAATCAACCATTCTCGCTTATGCTGCCCACCATCCAAGTTATCCCTCCATGACAAAAACCTTAGCAGGAATAATAGCTCTAGTGTCAGACTCCAAACTGCTAGGTAGTTGAGTTGTAGCAGTATAATTGCCTACAACTTTCTTCAATAGAGACACATGAAAAGTATGATGTATTTTAGATGTTGCTGGTAACTGTAGCTTGTAAGCAACTTGCCCTATCTTCTTAATGACTTGATAAGGACTAAAAAATATGGGAGCCAATTTTTGATGAATCCTATGCACAACCGATTGTTGTCGATGAGGACGTAATTTGAGGAAAACCTAATCACCAACCTCAAATTGAATTGCCTTGCGTTTCTTATCAACTTGGTATTTCATGTACTCTTGAGCTTTGAGTAAATTAGCTTTCAGTTGACGTAAAGCTTCATCCATGTCTTTAACTCCTAGGCTATAGTGTCTACTCTAGTTTCTCCCTCCAAAAAATGCACCAATACTGGAGGTCTCCTGCCATACACCACCTCAAAAGGGATAAACCTTGAGGAAACATGGAATGTGGTATTGTACCATAGTTCTGCCCACAGAATCCAATGTGCCCATGTCTTAGGTTGATCTGCAATAAAACAACGTAGATAGGCCTCTAAATAGCGGTTAATCACTTATGTTTGGCCATCAGTTTGGGGATGGTATGCCGAAGACATTTTAAGCACCGTACCTACTAGCTTGAACAACTCTTTCCAAAAAATACTCACAAACAAGGGGTCACGATCACTAAGAATCGACTCCGGAATTCTATGCAGGCTAACCACGTCCTTCACAAAAATAGCAGCAATGGAGCAAACAATAAATGGATGTTTAAGAGGAATGAAATGACTATACTTGGAGAGACGATCCACCACCACCAAAATAGCTTCAAATCCATTACTTTTGGGAAAACAAGTAATGAAATCCATAGATATCTCACTCCACACCAAAACTGGAATAGGTAGTGGCTGTAGTAACCCACTAGGCGTAGTCACGACATATTTTTGACGCTGACAAGTGTACAAGCTTTCACAAAATCTTGCACCCTTTTCATCATCCCTTGCCAATATAAAGTGTATGCTATTCTCCTATAAGTGCGTAGGCAGCCGGAGTGACCCCCACTAGGGGAAGAATGAAAATTTTTAAGTAGAACTTGGCATTCAATTTCAAAAGGAAATTTGAAATTAGGCATAGCTAAAATTGGGGCATTTGTAACAACTACTTTTAATTTCTAAAAAGCTTCGGCAGCCGCAACATTCCATCTAAAACCATCATTCTTTGTCAAATTGGTCAAGGGTTTAGCAATATTCCCATAGTTAGCTATAAATTTTCTATAGTAACCTGTTAATCCCCAAAAACCTCTCACCCCATTGACGTTCTTAGGGACTGACCATTGTAACACACTGCTAACCTTGGTAGGATCCACAGCAACCCCTGGTTTGGAAATGACATGGCCCAAGTATTCAACTTGGTTTTACCAAAAGCACACTTCTTTCCGTTAGCCACAAACTGATGTTTCAAAATGTTTAGAACCATCTCCAAGTGCTGCAAATGAGTAGTCCAACTAGTGTTGTTCACTAGTATGTCATAAAAAAAAAAACCAATACAAACTTCCTTAAAAAAGGCTTAAAAATATCATTCATCGCTGATTGAAAGGTGGCAGGGGCATTGGTAAAGCCAAATGGCATCACCATAAACTCAAGTGACCCTCATGAGTACGAAATACAGTTTTATGAATATCCTTTTCCTTCATACGAATTTGATGATAACCAGATTTAAGATCAAGCTTAGAGAAATAACCCGAGCCATGTAACTCATCTAACAATTCATCTACCACAGGGATAGGATACTTATCTTGAATTGTAACCTTGTTAAGTGCACGGTAATCTACACACATGCGCCAAGATTGACCCTTCTTATTGACCAAAATAACGGGGCTAGAGAAAGCACTAGTGTTGTTTCTAATCACCCCTGTTGCATAAGGATCTGAATCTATTTTTCAATTTCATCCTTGTGTAAATGAGGATATTTGTAAGGCCTCACACTTACCGGACCAACACCCTGCAGAAGTTCAATGTAATGGCTAGTGTTTCCTGTAGGAGGAAGACCTTGGATTTCTTTAAATACAATAGCAAATTGATCAAACAACCTTTGCAACTCCTTAGTCCGTTGATCTGAGACACAAGACACTTGTGAACCTACCACCTCCATCAAGGTAGGCCATTCGCAACGTGTTATCAGTCGGAAATAAGTGATGATGCTTTGGAAAATAGTCATCTTCTCATCTAAGGTTTGGCCGAGGAGTTTCACCATACTGCCTTTATGGTTGAACACCATAGACATTTCTTTCCAATCCATGGTCACCTTCCCCAAAGTTTCCAGCCAAACAACTCCCAAAATCAGATCCACACCCCCTAACTTTAACACATGAGCATCAAAACAAATCTGCACCATTCCCACATCAATCTGAATTCCCTTACACCTACCCATAGTTCGGACACGATGATCATCTCCTAACTTGACACCCGAGGGAGTAGAATGTACCATAGGCAGCCCTAGAGCTTCAACCACATTAGTAGATATGAAATTATGTGTGGCTCCACTGTCAATAAGAACCAAAATCGGTGCACCTTGCAAACAACCCTCTACTTTCATTGTGAGAACCTGGTTTGGAGTGGTGGACCTTGCTAACAACCCTCTACTGTCATGATGTAAACCACCAATGAAATAACCAAGAAATTGTTGTTCTGGTAAACGACCACACTGTGAAGAATACAATTCGAATTCAACAATGTAATCCTCCATATATCCAAATTGTTTTAATTCCTTCAATTCTTCAAAAGGATTCTCCAAACGACCACCACCAAAACAAATGATCAGCGCCTTCGTCAAACTCTCCCAAGACAGATCCTCCGTAGAATCCTGCCATAAATTGAACCAATGAATCGTAGGACCTTCCATACTAAGCTTCGTCAATTGAATTCTCACGTCTGCCGAAATGCGTTGTACGTCGAAATATGTTTTTGCTCGAGTGATCCAAGCCAGTGGATCATCACTGCTAAACGTCGACAATTCCACCTTCTTCGCAGCTAAACGGAATTCATCTAACGGCGAGGGAACCGATGTAATATTGTCCTGAGACATCGTCAAAACCCTCTGAATTTCAGAACCAATGAAGTCACGTAACGACTCAATGTTGTCCTCCACATGTCCCAAACGCTCCTCCACTCAGTGATTCTTGCGTCCATTCTGGTTTGCATGAACATAGCAGGTCGGACAAATTGATAAAGCAGAGGTAAGATATAATTAGATGAAGATAATTATTGTATTAATTGATAAGAAAACAGAAAATGATTCCAGAGTTAATGCTCCTCAGTTAGAGAAAACAATTCTCATACTGCCCAACCTCTAAGGTGTAAGTGAAAAATAAAAAACCATCCAACTACCTCCCCACACACTCCTATTTATTAGTAGAATATTAACTCACTATGTCAGCTAGGCAATTACATTTTTCTTGCATTCTCTTTCTTATTTTTTCTCACTTTTCTCACATATACTCGCCGTTGCTTAGGCCTCACTTCATCTCTATTAACTAAGATAACCCGCTCATCACTTGTGGGACCCAACTCATTCCTATCAATGTATACATAGCAGAAGCACAACAGAATAATATAAGACAAACATGAAGCCTATATTTTTATCGGTTATAGTCTGTTTAGTATGTATATAGCTTTCTGACATCTAGCAAGACATTGCTCGATCACAGGGGCGTGACCACAAGACAACCCATTAGTACCAACCACCAACTTTTTTATGTCACTATCTTCACCCTTTAGCATCAGCAGAAGGTGAAACAATGCAGCATTGTCGTTGCACACTCTCACTGTTGAGAGCAACATGAAGCCAATCCTTGTTATGTTCCATGCTTTGGCACTAGAAACATGTGAATCCTCCTTGAAGTTGAAACTCAATTCCCACACCACAGCTTTTACCCTCGATGTTAGTCTCTTTTTTCTCTCCTACCTATTTGGTAATTTGGTATCAATGCTTATTTTAAGCATCCCATTGGAGATGGTCCTAGAGTTACCGGACTTGAAGGTTTATCTTTTGACTCAGCGATTTGAAGGTTATCAGTCTTTTTATGTTTTTTTAATAATTCAACTGAAAGTTTACTATTTCCTCGGATTCTTAAAATACACTGTTTAACCAAAAATTCTTTAAAATACATATACAAATATCTAAATAATAATAAATAAATAAAATACAATAGGCTAATAGTTAGAACACTTTAAATATTAAGAAGTTGATAATCTCAATTTTTTTTCTGCAATGCGATGAATCCCGATTTTGAATTCAAACACTTAAATATTAAAGTCGTTATCATTACAATCCAGATTGTATTTTCCGGGCTAAATATTCAAATTATCAACTAAAAGTTGATGTGTTTGATCTAAATTATAGATTAAATATATTAATTTTTATTGAACAAAATATAAATCATTTGTTATATATTAATCAATTTAATTGTCTTTTATAAAAAAAATTGGAGAGAATATTAGTGTATATATATTAATTTCATATTATGTAAACGGTTTTGTTTTGTTTAAGAGGATCCAAAAGAAAGAATTGTCAATGAGTGACAAAACACCTAAATGCTTGCATATATGCACTTGGTGTCTACGCCTCTTGGTTTGCTTTTATGTTGCCGTTCGGAACCAACAAGGTCATTTTCCCAAAAAATTCAAATAGAAAAAACCAAATAATAGTAATAATCCTTTTTTTTCAACAATAATAGTAATAATCTATGTCATAATATAAATAATGCAAATAATTACGGATTTTGGTTGAACTTTTTTTTCTTTGTACGTTACTTTGTGGTTTGGACAATTTTTTTATTTATATTACTTAACTCTTAAGAATATATTTTTTTTCTAAAATTTAAATCAAATCTAATTTATAATTTTCTTTCTTTTAACAATATAATTTTTTTAAATTGAATTTTAAATTAATAACATACCACATAAATATTAAAACTGAAATTCGATCACTCTCTTACACAGAAAAAATTCAATTAGAAAAAAAAATTAATTTATATACAAAAGATTTTTGGACATATATTATTATTTTTTTATATAAATTCTTCTTTGGATATTATTTTATATTAAACCACTATTTATATTTTAGATGCCCATAAAATTCCATTTACACGAGGGTTATAAAGGTTTATGAGATCCTAACAACGTCATATGAGAGGTTCAATTATCTATTAGTCTAACTATGTCAGATTATTTAATCATTATAGTAGTTTACTATATA
>NC_021165.2:68678461-68712422 GCF_000331145.2 Cicer arietinum | reverse complement strand
TATATATATATATATATATTATGTTTGCTTATTCATATCTAGCTACTAACTACGGTACATTCAAAGTTTTTAAGAAAAATCATTTTTCATATATAAATTTAATACGTAAACTTGATATTTAAATTCATTGAATTTACTTTATATTTAAATAATATTAAAATTATTATATAAAAGACATTTATACTTTTATAATATAAATTTATCAATAATTCAAACTTTCAACTTAATTTTAAAGCAAAAATATATAAAATCATCGTAAAGTTTCATACCATGAAACTAGTATTAAATTAAACTAGGTAATTTATACCACTGTTTGATACTCACCAGTCGTTTGCAATTTACTGGTCATTCAAAGTGAAGATGAAGTTGCGCGCGAGTTCAAAGCAAGAAAATGAGAATGGTTCGTTTGAGTATGAGAAGAGTCATTATAGTCTGAAACGTGTTGAGAATAGTGGAAAAAGATGAGTTTTTTTTTATTTGGCTTAAAAATTAGGGTAAAATCAGTATATTTTCCGAATTCAACTAAATTTATTGTAAGTTCGTGTGTATGTTTGTGTTTATTCAGTTTTTAAAACGAATTTACCAATTTGCAAACTTACTAGCAAATTATTACATTTTTTGGACATAAATACATAAATTCGTATGAATTTACATGTTAATACAACGATTTTGATAGCCTTGTATACAACTATCATTGTTCACACATCACATGTAGATTCATGGATTTCTTATAATTAGCGTTGTTGTACATTCAACCACTTTTATAATAAGAGACTATGATCTAACTACTCAATACAATGACCTGACCTATTAGATCATGTCCTTAGACATCGCAATGCAATCATATCGTATCTCAACTAAGTGTGTATATTTTTAGGCTTCTACAATTTTGATTAATATATTCATAATGATACCATGAGTGTTTTAGGGAACCTTAAAGATATGTTTTCAGATATTGGTACACAATTACAAAATATCTTTATTCAATGGATACGAAATACCCATACATGAGTACTTGGTGCAACAATGAATACTAATTTGACTTTTGAGAATGTATTATAACATAACTTTTATAAAACTAAAAGATAACATTAGTCATTTTCAAAGATGACATCATTTTAAACAAAAAGTCCCTAAATATAAGAACTCTTTCCATTAACCTTTATTAATTTTTTTTCAAATATAGTCCTTACTAATAATATTAATTTGTCTTGAAATATAAAAAATTAAACTTAACACATTTAAATATAAAGATTAGTTTAAAAATATTAATACATAAAATAAATATATTATTTATTTTATCAACCTTTTTAAATAAGAATAGAAGAAAAAATGAGTGTATAATAAAACACGAAAGTAATAAATACTTACACAAAATATTACTCCCCCGTCTCATTTGTGATTTTCTTAAAATAATAGATAAGACTCATTAATTTTGTCCCACAATCCATAATCAAAACGTATATTTAGTTTTCTTTCTTTATCTCAAATTGATAAATTTTTAGTTATTTTTTTTCTAAAAATCGAAATTTTCAATTAATTATAATCTTAATAAGAGTAGTTCAGTAAATGAATTAAAATTAATTATTTTTCTTAAATAAATAAAAAATCGGCGCAATTCAACTGACATTATTAAAATGAAATGGAGGGAGAAAGAAAGAGAAAAAGCGTTTTGATCAGAGAGAGAGGTATTTGAGATCCTGAAGCAAGCAAAGCATATTCTAAATTTGCATCGCAAAACCCTAATTCCAGATCTACATTTCTGTTCTGACACCTCACAAATCTCGTCCCTTTTACGTCTACAGGTATCTATTTCTACACTTATGCTGTTTCAATTACCAGAATCATTCGTAAACTAACCGCATTGATTTCGCTTTATTCTCGATTATATTCTCACCTTAATTTATATTATCTCTAAGCTTTTGGTGTATCCTATTATTATTATTATTATTATACGATAATCTATTGTTGAATTTCCGTTTTTAATCATCAACATATTCTGGGGTTATTGTTAAGACAGATAAAGTTTAACTAAATGTGGTTGTTGCAGTTATGAACGCACGTGTTTACTTTGATTTCTTCCACAAAAGTTAAATAGTTGATTAATTCCAGGCAAAAATTTGGAGGAAAGGCAAGATGAACAGCATCTAACTAGGTAAATTGAGAGCCTTATTTGAGTTCTGTCATATTTCTTTGCACTTTATTACTTGTATTTGCTAAATTTTATGCACTTTTAGACCATTTGTCAACATATGTATGTATGTATGGCTCAGCTCAGCGCCACCAAAGGGTCAAGCTAGTGAGGCCCTATCACTGAAATGCCAACAAAATTTCATGTTGTAAATAGGTCTCTTAATCCATGTGCAACTTGACCTTTTGGATATGTTCGGATCGGTGGTATAGGATGGAATTTATGGAATGGAATGTAATTGAACAACACCCATTTTTGAATATTCAACTAGGTTAATACATTTCATTCCACTCTATACCGCCCATCCAAACATACCTTCGTGTTACAGAAGTCACACGAGAGCCTCTAAATCTATTTTCTTGACATTAAGGCCTTACATTCACATATTTTTCTTTAGGCCTCAACCTAGGTTGAACTGACCCTGACATGAATCATATTTATTTAACTTTTGGTTGTGTTAGCCTTAGCAATTCCATGAGCTTATTTTTGTGTATTACTACTTGCAAACAGTACATACGATGGCTGGCCCAGAGGATCAAAAGAAATCTGAATGGATAGATAGAATAAGATCTGAAGGAGCCTTTCCCTTTCTTGATCAAGATAAGTGTTCAAATGGTTGGGCTTCACCACCTGGAGATGTATTCATGGTTAGAGGCCCTGAGTATTTTACCACAAAGGTTAAGATTCCAGGAAGTGACTATCTGCTCAAGCCTCTTGGATTTGATTGGATAACAAGTTCAATGAAAATTGGTGAGATATTGAAGCATCCAAATAGCAGAGTTCGGAAGGTCATCGAGAACGAGTTTCCAGATGGTGATAGGCCTTTTGTGTGGGCATTCAATCTTCAACTTCCAACCAAAGATAACTATAGTGCTGTGGCTTATTTTACAAACAAAGAACCTATTGTTGAGGGCTCACTTATGGATAGATTCTTGAAAGGTGGTGATGCTTTTAGAAACTCAAGACTTAAGATGATTGCCAATATTGTTAACGGTCCTTGGATTGTGAGAAAAGCTGTTGGGGAGCAAGCAATATGCATAATTGGGCGTGCACTTTCATGTAAATACAGTGTGACAGAAAATTTCATAGAAGTAGATATTGATATTGGATCTTCTATGGTTGCATCTGCAATAGTTCATTTGGCGTTTGGTTATGTGACAACTTTGACTGTTGACCTGGCTTTTCTTATTGAGGGACAATCTGAATCAGAGCTTCCAGAAAAACTCTTGGGTGCATTCAGATTTTCTAATCTTGATCCTGCTTCTGCTAGATCAATTGAGCCATCATATGTTGCCAGCACCAGTAGCTTACAAAAATCTTTGCCAACCAGATTGTGGAATTCAATTGGGAACATTCTTCATTCAGGTTCTCAAGAAGATGGCTCTACTTCAAGCTCACGAAATTCTAAATAAAATTGTATAGATGTTTTGGGTCCAAACGTACATATGCAGTTTTATAACTCAAATCCAAACAAGAGTCATATTTACAAAATTATGTTTCAATCCATTTCAACTATATGTGAAAGTAAAAATTTAGTTTGCAAATATTCCCAAGTGAAGACCAAACAAGAGCTTTATTCAGGTTTCGGTGTGCAAATGTAAGTTGAAGGGTTTATGATGGCAATCCAAACACATACATGAGAGAGGAAAGAAATGAAACCTATTCAGTTTTTAGTTCACTTAATAGTTAGCTTGTATTTTAATCAAATATATTATGATATTTAGCTGCAGGCTTGTAAACACAAACAATTACTAGCATTTTGTCTTTCTTAGTTCTTACTAGTTACTACCTTCTCTTGAGTCTTGACTTGATTACTGCATTTTGTCTTTCTTAGTTCTTACTAGTTACTACCTTCTATTGAGTCCTGACTTGATTACTGCATTTTATCTTTCTTCCCTGCTGATCCCTGACTTTAAAGTAAATCGCATCAAAAGAGCATGAGCATAGTAAGTTATAGTCAACCGATACAGAAAAGGGTATTCAAAAACAAATTTTAGGCCTCAAATGTATATAAAGCGTTAATTATCTTCTGACTAAATGTTTTAATCTCATTGTACTTTCTTTGATGTGGTGTTGGTTGTCTCAGATTTTGATAGAGCTAAGAAGGACCGTAGGCCACCTATTACTAAAGTGTATGTGAGGCGCCACCCTGGCACTAAATGAAAATAACTAACTAGTGAATAATAGTTAGTTGGGAATAGAATAAATAGGAGGGAAGTAAGTTATAGTCAACCGATACAGAAAAGGGTATTCAAAAACAAATTTTAGGCCTCAAATGTATATAAAGCGTTAATTATCTTCTGACTAAATGTTTTAATCTCATTGTACTTTCTTTGATGTGGTGTTGGTTGTCTCAGATTTTGATAGAGCTAAGAAGGACCGTAGGCCACCTATTACTAAAGTGTATGTGAGGCGTCAGCCTGGCACTAAATGAAAATAACTAAGTAGTGAATAATAGTTAGTGGGAATAAAATAAATAGGAGGGAAATAGAGGAATGGGGATTATTTTTGGAAACAGTGGAGTAGGAGTAACTGATTATGGGAATCAGTTAGAGATTACTCTTTTCTTCCCATCTATCGGTTTTCCTTCTTTCTCTACAATTCCTTGTAATTCTTCTATTCAATCAATAATACAAAGAGATTAAGGTTCATTGATCCTAATCCACCATTCAGTTTCAATTACGCTATTTGTTCTTAATTGATACCGGTATTAACAGATTTACTGGAGGAATTGAGAAAATTGGTTATTTTTAACTTCTTTTTTTATTAGTAGAGTTCAGAGCATCCGTTGCAACCCTTAATCTTTTTTATTTTTATTTTTATTTTGGTCAAACAAACCTTAATCTTATCTATGATATATTTCTTATATGGCTGCAGAAAATTATAGTGGCCTCTATATGTTTTGCATTGCTTGTTATTATGTATTCCTCTTTTAATAATTTATTTTTGTAATCTTTATAGATTACAAATAAGGCTTTGAATACAAACTAAAATCAGGACAATCTGTTGTCTGGTCATTAGGTGTTTTAAACTGATTTTTATTCTGATGTGTAGTTATTCTTGATTTAGTAATTATAATTAGGAAATTGTTAGATAATACGAGAAAGTTATTGTATAAAATGCACGAACAAGTGTTGTTTTTGTCTTTCATCTCCATTTTGAACTCTTTACTGGAACCGATAATCACCATCAATAGTTTTTATTGGTGAAATCCCAAAACATTAGACGGTTTAAGCATCTCATTTCCCTCTGTCTCTCTGAAATTTCCCAATTATACAATTATGTATTGGCATTAGATGGTATTTGCAGTCAATAGCCATCAAAGCATGACTTCATCAAAAGCCTAATGTTGGAATAGAGAAGAGATCCAAAAAGAAATCGAAAATTGCTTGAAGTAATAATAGGTTACATGATTAAATTGCACTTCAATCAATAATAAAGAACAAAATCATTACATGTGAAGCAATTGCAACGATAAAAGACAGAAAAATAGCGCTTTCTCGTGCGCTACGCCTTCGTACTAAATAGCAACTCTCACAGATAAATTGCTTATTCTCAAGAATCATACAAATGTAAACTTAATCAGACTGCCAAATTTGCTCATTTTAACAATTTAGATTAGATTCAACGGAGAAGACATATGTCTAAACACACAAGCACGCACGCAGACACACACAGTAGATGAATTTTAAAAATAAACTTTATTTTTAAAAATACCAGTGTCACCAATATGCAAGACTAGTTGTCTGGGAAGATCATCATAGAAGCTGGATACTTTGATGACTTAGTATAAATTATCAAATTTGTCCATTCAACTTTAGTATCAATTTGGTCCCTCAAACACTAGTTTCCTTTTGTCAATATGTTTTTAGACATCAATGTGATCTGATCCCTAAATTAAGGCTTATTTTACATTATGAAAAACCAAACCAATGTCTAAACTCTAAAATCATTGGAAGACCAGCTTATCGTCCCAGCTATTTTTAGAGTTCCGATTTGAGTCCTTACACAATGAATAAGCATAATTTTATGACAGCAAAAATGACATCAACAAAACTCAAGGAAGGAGCAAAAAGTAGCAGGATATATGAAATAAACAGTGTCACTTCATCGAATTGGCATACATCATCTGAAAACATTCATTATCATATAGCTAAAGATGCAAACACTTAAAACAAAAAAATGATGAAACTTTGAACAAATACTATATTGGAAAAAAATGGAGTCATATTGCTATCAATATTGATTGTGTCGATGTTACATGACAATAATATATCAGTTCAACATTAAACAAGTTCAACATTTCCATCTGGCAATGCACTCATCTGCAGGGTTCTGCCATTGCCAGATCCCAAAAACCGCACAGACGGTAAGGAAGGATCGGTAACAGATTCAATCTCAATGAAGTTCAGGTCAAGTACACCAGATTTCTTCAAACTCAAAACAAAGACAAGAACAATCCAACCCAATAAAGAAAGTGCCCAGTAATTAGTCATCCCATGAATCAAACCCCAAGCTATAGCATATCCAACAACAATCCCCGATAAATGGCCAAGAAAACTTGCCTGAGGAACAATAATCGAAGTGAAGACAAGCGATTCAAATGGGGCGAAACTGATAGGAAGTGAAAGAAATCCAAAGAGATTCAACTTGGAAGAAGGTTGCTTCACAGAAAGAACCGTCATCCAACCAAACACAACACAGGAATATCCAACAGCCGTAACTCGGCGAAAATACTCAACCTTGAACCTCTGAATCAACAGATGATACATAGCCAAAACCAACACCCCTGATACAACAACCATCACAAGTGTATACTGCAAATAATACTCGACACCAAGACCTACATTTTCCAACTGCTCAACCACACCAAGACTCCAAAGTGCACTCATATTAAAAACAAGATGAATTATACTTATATGAGAAAATGCAGAAGTGATTATTCTCCAATGTTGCCCTTCCATTGCAGTCTCATAACTCAGACCCACATGTGAATACCCAATATTTTTCTTCTGTATGTAGAACCAAATAGCACTGCATATTCCTATAATGCAACTTGTGGCTGGTTTTTCCAAGATCTCATAAATCAAAGGCTTCCCCATTTTCCCAAAATCACTTCTAATTTCACAAACCCTCTTGAGTCTATAGCTATGCTACTACTAAACTTATGCAGCAATTTCAAAATTAAAACTTCAGCAAAAAGGGTAATTAATTCTTCAATCAAACAAAACAACAAAATTCTATACAACCCAATTCAACCAAATTCAAGGGTTTTTATTTACTTGTTATATATTTCTAGAAAAATCACAAATTACTATAACCCACCAAACGAAAATTTGTGCAAACTTTACCAACCATAGAAACAGAACCCTTTCTGCAAAAAGAAAATGGATAGCACGAAAACAATACCATAAAGGTTGTACCTTTGTCTTCAGAGAAAGAAGGGGAGTTCGTGAAGAAGCTGAATTGTATGAAACGGTTAAAGGGTTGCGGTGAGATTCGAAAAGGGGAAAATGGGGTTTTTGCTTTGTGAGAAATGAAGAATTGGGTTGAGAAAAAGACTCACCTTGATTGAGGTAATAGTGTAGACGTGTTCTGCGATTTCGTGAACCATGTGCTTATTTAATTATCAATCATTATCAATTTTTCATCTATATGTTCATCACAATAATTTATTAGGGTAATATCTAAAACTACATTCTACATAGATGGTACTTTTTCATTACTTTTCAATTATACACAATATACTACTATTTTTTTATATATACAATAAACTAATTTTTAGTTATATTCAAATAATTAATCAACTTTAACTAAATAATAATTTGTTTAGAAGAATTTGAATTCAAATCAAATTTTACTTACTGTTTAGGTTAAGATTTGAAATCATTGTAATTCTTTTTTTTTTTTTCCCTTTAAAATCAAAGGGTGAACAAAAAAAATTATCCTACAATGAAAAATATTCCCTTAAAAAATATTACAATAAATATATTACTGATTAATTTCTGAAAAAATTGTTAATTCAAAAAACAAATATAGTCATGCATCACTTCATTTTAATTTTAAATATAAGCACAGAATAAATTTTTTTTAATAATGTTTTTAGTGAATGAAATTAAAGACTCAAATAAGTTAAGTCATTTACAAAAGAAGAATAAGGAAAACAAAGGGTTTCTTCTAATCACACTCCCTCAGAATTACTAATGGCATGTTTGGTAATAGAATGGGCCAAATTGTTACCATTTCTCAAAGTATAACAAAAAGGTAGTATGAACATATCTTCTGTAACGTTTTATTTTCTTCGATCCTAAACTGATGCTATTAGGGTCACTTAAAAGTTGTAGTTTGCAATGAAAATATTAAAATTTTAAGTAGTTGCACTACTTTTAATATTATATTTTCACATTAAACTTAAAAATTCAACTCAAGAAGGAGTTTTTTTTTTTAAAAAAAAAACAATATAAAAGAGAGTTATGTGAGAAACTTAACTATTAGAATTCACTTGTATATTTTTTAAAATTGTGGGATTCAATGAATTATAATTACTCTTACATATACTACATAATTCCTTCATAATGATTTTCAACATGAGATCCAAATCCCTTATTTGGCATCAAATATTAGTTTGCATGCAGGGATGGACCTAAAGTTGGATATAATGGGGTTCCAACTCCAGCCGCTACTATGTTTTGAGAAGAAAAAAAATTAATAGTACATATATTAACATTTACATTAAGGTACATAATTTGACTAATTGATTAATGTGGTCTATCCATTTAAAATCAAAATTCATGCAGTAAAATGGAAAAAATTAATTTACATTATTTTCTGGTTTAATTATTCTATCAAGTGATTGATCAATAATTTTAAAAGACGAATAATCGTGAAATATAAATAAATATTAAATTTTTTCTTTGTCTAGTTTTTTAAGTTTAATAAATTATTTTTGTGTATTTTTTAAAGAGAGGTTGAATGGTTAAATATTTATTAAATGAGTAACATTACGAATTGAATGCAAATTTGTAAGAGAGATGACTAGCTAAATGGTTGTTTAGTTAGTTAAATAGATAGATGTTTTTTTATGGTTTGTACATAAAGAAATGTTTTTATTAACATTAAAAATGAGAAAAATATTTAATGTTTTTAGAATATAAAAAACCGTGCAACAATTATGATATATATATTTTTTTTATGTATTAATTTTGCAATATATATATATATATATGAATTTATAATAGTATTTTCATAAATCAACCGTATTATTTAAATTTTGGTGAATAAATTCATCGTAGACAAACCAGGAAATTAATAAAAACAAACAACTTTCACTTTCCCCATTCAAGAAGGAAAAGTCGCATTCAAATACTAGGGAACCAACCAGCAGAATA
Source organism: Cicer arietinum (assembly GCF_000331145.2). NCBI lineage: Eukaryota > Viridiplantae > Streptophyta > Magnoliopsida > Fabales > Fabaceae > Cicer > Cicer arietinum. Next base: position 68,702,843 of record NC_021165.2, on the reverse strand, counting down.
ATTAAATGTAAATAAACGAATAATTTATTCATTCACATAAAACTTTATTAAGGTTTAGTTAATCTTGGGTGCAACAAAACAACCAACCTCAACACCCTCATTTCCTCTACGGTTTAACCACTTAATTTAGAGTACAAAAGCCAAATCAAATCAAAACAAATCTTTTATCTATAAATCCTTTTGTACAAAGCCATTGCCTCTTCACTCCAAAATTTTCTTATCCTTTCTCAATGAAGAATTCCAAAGTTCAACCCATCAAATTGTCCAACAATTTTGATGCACATTTTTCTAATGACACCTCCCTTCAACTCCAAGTAACACCAAACATGCAACTCGACGATGGATCATGGTCTCTTCGCGGTCGCGAATTTTGGTACGCGAGGCGAGCATTTCTTAATAGTTATCATTTCAATTTGGAAAGAGAAAATGGTAGTTTCAAGGAGAAGATGAAAAGGTCAATGAAAGAGGTCAATGAAGGTGCAATGAGAGTTGTTTTGGGTATGCGTAGAGGGATGCACAAGAGAAGGCTTGGAATTAGGGCTTATAGGGTCACAATGGCTTTACCCTCCATGTTTCTTGTTACCATGAGATGTTTTATGCCATGGTTTAATAAAAAAGATATTATATAATAAAAAGACTTATCATATATTTAAATCTGGAACGTTCAACCTAATAATATCGACATTTATCAGTTGAGTTAAAATTTAAAGATGAATCATGTTTATTTTTAATTTGGAAGAATGATAATTTCTTCCTACGATACATTTTACCATTTCATACATATTGAAAGAAAAAAAATATGATAAATAAAATTAATTAAAAAAATATATAATTTATTAAATCATCTTTATTTATCATTAGTGTATTTTCGTTCTCAAAAATATAAATTAGAGAATAATAATAACTTAAGACTAATGCATATTATATCAATTAGACGTTACAATAGAGCGCAAAAATATAACTAAAATTACATTAAAAATTAAAAGTGACACTCTTAGATTTTTTTTTTTGTTTTGAAAATGTGAAAATTATTGTAAAACAAAGGGAGGGATAAGTATCATTTTCTTGCATTTTGAAATTATATGTGAAGAGTTTGAAGGCACATGCAAGGTTGTGTTTGCAATGGATACGAGGACGAATGACAGTAGCAACGTTTTTACGCAGAGGATTTTAGTCCATGTCAGGGGTGTAATTAGTATTATATAGTGGTTAAGTCTCTTTTTTTTTTTACTCAGTTAAAGTCTAAAATCTATGAATATATATATTGCAATCCATAAAAAAAAAAGGTGTTAGGTAATATTACGCAAAAACAATTAGATATTAATAATACATTATATCATTTAATAGATATAAAGATACATGACCGAGACATCATATATGTTAAAAATAATTGATCGAAGAATTTATTTAATATTATTGATATTTATATATATTTATTTTTTAGATGAAATAGTAAAAAAAAATTAAACAATTTTTGAGTTTGGATTCTAACCTATTTTATTAGTTCAATTGGCTTCACATTTCATATTTCTAACGTCTATGATATAATTTGGACCACTATTTTCATTTTCTTTCATAGAAATTGGACCGCTAATATGTTAATGTTGAAAGCAAAAACACATTATATAATAGTAATTCACAAAATAAAGTAATTATAATATTTGTAGAAAAAAAATAGATAAGACAATAGGAAAAAAGTAGAAATTATTCCTTTTGTTTAAGTATCAAAACTTTTATTGTTTTTCTTTTACTTTTTTAATTTAAAATTACGTATATTAACTATTTTTTTATAATTAAACTCTAACTATTTATTAATATAAAGGAATAAATATGTACAACAAAATAATAAACAGTCAAAAACTTATGTGGTGTGACGATTTCTACCTACATCACAAAAATATCAAAATATTTCATTCAACATATAAAAAATAATTGTAAAAAAAATTATCTCAAATATAATTACAATAATATAACCTAACTCAATATATGTATCACTTCACTCTATAACACTTAATTTTAAATTGTTGCTGATTTAGAACATGTTATCCTAGAGTATAAGGAAATGTAGTTGGTATTAACTATTTTACTAGAAATTTAAATGTTACGGTTCATGAGTTAGTTGGCTTAGCAAAGATTGTAGGCTCTAAGATTTGGTTGGGGAATGTCCCACCAAATGGACCTGCTACTATTTTTAATGATCCTGCTTTTGTTTGAATGAAATGAAGCAGCTAGATTCAAATAAAAAATGGCACTCACATCTCTTACGATAAATTATATCACACTCACATTAAATTGATACGTTTGATGATTCTCCGACTCTTTGTATGATGATATAAAGATAGACATATTTCAACTCTCTTCGTAATCATCTAAAATTGATAATGTTTTTACTTTTTATATGATGACATTAGGTTAAATGGGATAAGGTGTGTCTTAGTAGGGAGAATGGCGGTTTAGGGGTTCGTAATTTAAAAGTTTTTAATTTGGCTTTGTTGGGTAAACATGTTGGAGATTGAGGTGTGATAAGGAGGATTTATGGTTTAAAGTCTTGTTTCATAAATGTTGTAGTGTGAATGGTGTTGTGTGCAAGGGTTTGAAGAAGGATTTGTCTTGGTGGAAGGTTATTTATGCTCTTTCTAAGGTTGAGGGTGGTGGACGTTTGTTTTAGTTGGTTTGTGGAGAATATTCAAAAGGTTGTGGGAAATGGTAGAGATATATTGCTTTGGTTATAACTATGGATAGATGGAGGCTTGCTACATGATAGATTTAGAAGATTGTATAATTTATCTATGATAAAAATCATTAAAGTGGCAGATATGGTGCATGTGGGTGAAGGAGGGTTGGTCATGAGTTAGGAGTGGCGTAGGGAGTAGTTTGAATGGGAGAATGGCTTGGTAGTAGAGTGTGTTTTGTTGTTAGATAATTTTGTTTTGCATGATCGTACTCCTGATAAATGGTGCTGCAAATCGGGGTCGAACAATGTCTACAAGGTTAAGGACGTGTATATGTTGTTATCAAAATCCTCATCAACAGAAATCCCAAAGTTCCATCATTTGGCGTGGAACAAGTTGTGTCTTTGAAGGTGTCAATGTTTATGTGGAAGCTCTTACATAATTGTCTTCCGACGAAGGATAATATACATTACTAGAGTGTTGCATAGGTTGGCTCTAGCTTACGTGTTACACAGTGTGGGCTTGAGGAAAACTATCGTTGTTTGTTTCTTATTTGTCCATTTTCGAATCTATTTGAGTGGATGTTCTACGATGGATAAGTGTTAGTTGTGGATGTTCTACGATGGATAAGTGTTAGTTGTGCTCTAGTTAACGACGTGGAGGCGCACATCCATCAATTTTGGAGGATAAGTCTTTGTTAGAGTGGAAACTGTTCTTTTTTAGGTAATTTGAATGACATGTGTTTGGTCTATTTAAAGAGCGTACTTATATTATTTCTAAACAATATGAACTCTCAACTTCTTTGCTACTTGAAAATGTTCAATTAGCTTTGTGGGCATGGACAGAGGTGACCCACAACTTGAGCAGGCTAGACCACTGCACAAGACCCTAAATTTTTAAGACCCCAAAATATTAGTTATATATTGTCAACATTTACAAATTATTAAATATCTTGCAATGGTTCAGTAACAGAATGCAATGCTTTTATGCAAGGTTCCAAATTGTTTAAGAATTCATGGTGTTTGAATAATCTGAAGTGTATAGACCATTTAATTGTGTAATTTTACTCGAGTGTAAATATTTGGTTGACACTTAACCAATAAATTTCCTATTTTGTGTAGATTATCTTACATATGTTTCTTTTTTTTCTTTCGCAATTAATAGTATGTGTTATACTTTTGAATTGGGATTAATATATTGATCACCCATGAGACATTATATTGAAAAAATCTTTTGCCAAACCGTGTGAATCCTCCTTTATTTGCACGTTTGATTTTGATAAATACAGCCTCTTAAATGTCATTGTTTCCACTTGACAAAGCACATGATTCGCCCTAGACAAGTACCACACATAAAAAATATCAATAAAAACATAGGCTCCACCACACCTACTTGTGAGTCCAAGGTGGTTCTTTTCACAGCCACACAATTGTCAACAATGGCCCCACTCTACCTGTTTCTTATACGTAACATAACAACATAACATCTAATAAAAATCCTTATCTTCTCTTTCACACAATCACAACCATTTTCCATGGTCCAGATTAACACATTATTCATTAGCTACCACTTTCATTTCACTCATTTTTTCTTTCTTTTGTTCTGAAGTTCTAATCTTTTTACCCACCCCAATAACATTTTTCCCTTTTTTGGCTTCAAAAACCAAAAGGGTGTGGAATATTTTACCAAAAAAGTAGTTTAAATTACTTGTTTGAAGAGAGAAGCTGAAAATAATAAGAAAAAGAAGATGAAAATTCAGTGTGATGTGTGTGAGAAAGCTCCTGCTACTGTGATTTGTTGTGCTGATGAAGCTGCTTTGTGTACCAAATGTGATGTTGAAGTTCATGCTGCTAATAAACTTGCTAGCAAGCATCAAAGGCTTCTTCTCAATTCTTTATCTAACAAGCTTCCCAAATGTGACATATGCCAAGTAACTACAATAAATAAATACTTTTGCTTCCTCTTATTTCATTTGATTTGGTTTTTTAATAATTTATTTTATCAATTTTATTAGTTGAGCTAATTAATGTGATTTTACCATGAACTTTAGTTTACTTTAAATCTTTAAAGTCTCATTTTTTGATATTAAAATATGTGGAGCTTCATGATGAATTTGTTTGATAAAATATTGAATTTTGTAGGATATATAATATTAGGGTTTAAAGAGGGTAAAGTGTGATTTTTTATTTTATTTTGAATGAGAAGCATCTAGAAATCTAAAATATTAAACCCTTTAGAGATGAAAAACATGACATCAGATTTTAGCACATAGAGATTATCTACAACCACGCATGGTCTGGTCTGTAGAAACAATAGATCTAGAGAGAGAAAATTTATCTTTAAATCAAGTTGTTGAGGATCTAAATCCGTCAAAATATTGTATTTTTCTACATGCTTGTGAAAAGCAATGTTAATTGGCTGAATTTGCAATTTTAACCTATTGATTAGTTTCATTTGACATTATAGTGAAGTGTTATAGTTGAAATATCAGTTGAACATGGATGATTTTATTTCTAAACTTTCTCCTACATGTAACTTATAGGATAAGGCAGCTTTCATATTTTGTGTTGAAGACAGAGCACTCTTCTGTAAGGACTGCGACGAACCGATTCACGTAGCTGGTAGTCTTTCTGCGAACCACCAGCGCTTCCTTGCGACCGGAATCCGTGTGGCTTTGGGTTCGAGTTGCGCCAAAGGTAACGAGAAAAGCCAAGTGGAACCATCAAAACCAGACACACAACAAGTTCCTGTGAAAGTTCCTTCTCAGCAAGTGCCTAGTGTTGCATCCTCTTGGGCTGTTGATTACTTATTGGAATTAAGTGACTTTGATTCGCCAGACAAAGTAAGACGACTTTATTCTGTTGATTATAATTAGGATGTATTCTTAGGTTTCTATATTGGGCCTAACTCATCATTTCAAAACTAGCAGAGTGTCGGTTTTTATAAACTTTTTTCAGGTCTTATCTCTTGACTCAAGTTCTGAAATAAGTCTCAGATTAGAATATGCTCACACATACTTCTGTTTGTTTTGTTCATGAATGAAGACGGACCAATTTCAATTCATTGATTGAGAGGTTATGATTTATGAAGGAGGGAATGACAGTGATGAAGTTCACTTCAATGGTGCAGTATAAATGTTAGCTTTGTGCACAATCAAGCATAAACTTTTTGGTTGATAAACGATCCTTGAAGGAAGAAGCTAGTTCTTTTAATTAATGCAATAATTAGTAGTTGTAGATTTACTACTTTATAGTACACTCTGATTCTGCCACTTGATTCCTGTTTATATAACTTTGAGGTCTTGAATTAGAATTTTGAAGTTGAACGTTGTTTGCATATTATTTTGTTAAGGGCAATGGTAAGGAGATTTTTATCTTTCATTATGATTTGTTAAGAGTCACATAATTTCGACGATCATCCTTTACCTTGTTTTAATATTAAGAACATTTTCCTTTCCCTCTTTTCAGAAGCAATCCTTGGAGTTTGGAGAGCTTGAATGGCTAGCAGACACAGGTATTTTCAACGAACAGTTTCCTCATGAAGGTTTAGATGCAGCTGAAGTTCCACAACTTTCGGTAACGCACACCAGCAGTGTTGCCTCATATAAAGCCCCTAAATCCTATATGTCTTACAAAAAGCCTAGGATTGAAGTCCTAAAACAAGATGATGATGATGATGAGCACTTCACAGTGCCTGATCTTGGTTAATGCACGACAATCTGAACTGGTCCGGTCCATGAATCTGTTGATCAATTAGTTTATATGCATACTTCTCTAAAGATGCTAAGTACTCAAAGTATGTTAACTAGCTGTGTGTAGTATCAGATTTTAGTAGCTTCGAGTCAATTCGAAGTTCAGAAAAGCGTAGAATTATACCTTAAGGTGTTAAATTTAGCATGGCGTTTGTGATCATTGTTTCTAACCCTAGAGGTGCTCACAACCCTCCATGCAAAATTGGGTGTTTTATGTTTTGTATGGTTGTTTTTTAAGACCACTTTGGTCTAATTGCTACACTGAGGGCGTGCGGTAAGGTGTCAGTCTTATGTGATTTCAAAATTTACGAGAAATCAAATCAATCGATTATCTTGACCCGTTCTAAAGGAACATATACAAGAAATCAGCAGACAGTGTTCGGGTGCCTCAGGCAGTGTCAACACATGGCCTTCTACACTTCAAATTGTATTTGAAGCTTACATTACTCATGAAGAATAGTTGTTGTGTATGATAGAAACAGGTCACCAAATCACCGGAAAGTTGGATTTTGGCTGTCAAATATCTAAGTTGCTTGCACACATGGTGTGTTGCCTTAAAGCTATAATGCATTCAGTTGCTTGTGACTATGATACACACATGTTTTAGATGTGTTTCCTTAATGTCCCTTCCCTGCCCTTTCCCTAATAACTACCAGACTGCCTAATTGTTATACATAACGCCAAAAAATGGTATTACAATTTAAAACCAAACAATCCACCCCCATTCCATTCATGCTGTCTCGGATTCATTTCATGAAAACCGATATATCACTGGACACTAAAATATTTAGTTGAACTAATCAGATATATCAGCTATTCCACTATTTACTTCAACAAGTTATTAGTGGTTTGGATTGGGACTCGGAGTAAGAAGTTATATGTAGAAGGTCTAGAATTTGACCATGTAAAAAAATTATATCAGGTTAAACCAATTACCCAAAAATCTAGTTTTTTACATCCAAACATTTTTTAAAGGAAAAAAAAAGTTACAATAAAACTGTGGGCCTAGCTGATGTGAACTCAAATTTTTATTCATCCACTGCTTTCAAAATTGAAAGAAAACATGCGAAATCATATGATCTTAACGTTGATGCAGAAAGGAAATAAAATAAAATAAAGCAAATTACAAAGAAAACCAAGACATACAAAACATCTTAAATTGATCGGGAGCAACTCCATCGGAAAATTGTAAAGGTAAAAAAATATATATAAAAAGAAAACCAAACGATTTAGTTGTACTAAATTTCTATTCCCCTTTGATCAGGCTGAGAACATCAGCCTCTGTGGGAAGAGCAGGAATTGCTCCCTTTTTAGTAGTTGTAATTGCTCCACATGCATTTGCAAATTTGAGTACTTCCCTTAACCTTGCTTCATCCTGCAATTTAAAACGTGAAAACAAATCAATCACCAAAAATATGAAAAGTTTTACGAAAACACTTTGCTAAGAATAGAAAAACACTAAATAACATGCACAACAATAACTTCATTTATTAGGCATAGCTGAGCACTCACTTCTAGTATGGATTGATCATCAACAATCTTGCCCAACAGAGCTCCAACGAAGGAATCACCAGCTCCAGTTGTATCAACAGTGTTGACATGGAAAGCATCTACTGATCCATGGAAATTCTGATTTGTGCACAAAAGGAGAAAATTATTATTATAAACTGACGGCATACACAGCCACTTAACATTATAACATAATTAATACTTTATAAAACATAATATTTTAATTAAGGTAATGTCACACACTCACATGACAAAATTAAAATCTAAATGCAGAAGGGGAAGTTCAATTTATTAACATTAGAACAACAGAATAATTGTAAATCCTATTTCTTAATCCTGATAATTCTTTTTTTTTCCTAACCCACGGCCGTAATTGGGGTCTTTGGCCCCAGTAAGTGCCTCAACGCATTCCGACGACATAGGCTCTTTCGGCCGTATATGAGATTAATCCTCGAGTTGTCAGTGAAACATTTGGTTTTTTCCTGTGGGAGAGTCATGTTACCAACTCTACCAACACCATGTTGGTGATAATTCTTCTATTTAAATGAGTAAAGTAGTGAACACTTTTGAAGTTAATGAATGGAGAAACTAAACAGAGAAAAACAAAAACAAATCATTTGTAAAAAATAACAGAGGAGAAGTAAAGTGGGAAACAGAACCAAACATCAATCAGAGTACTACTGTACCATACATAAGCTAAGATTGAAAAACTATGAAGCTTAATAAAGAAATAGGAATAATAAGTAAAATTGAAGATTAGGCCTTTTACCTTGGTATAGTATCTGGAACCATTTTCACCAAGAGTGACAAGGAGCAACTTCAAATTGGGGTGCCACAAGGAGAGAGCAGAAGCATCATCAATTTTATCACTCCCAGTTAGAAATTCCAGCTCAACATCACTGACCTTGATCAAATCAGCCTTGTCCCATATACTGAGTATTTGGTTACGGGCTTCCTCTGGTGATGGCCACAAAGGTAACCGGAGGTTTGGATCATAAGAGAGTAAGCACCCTGCATCCTTCGCAACTTCCATTGCCTTCAGATGTGCTGATCTGCATGGCTCCACAATCAAGCTTATGGATCCATAATGGAATACTTTTGCCTGAAATGTTAAGTTGATTTCATAATTCAATTACTCTTACCTCCAAAAGTAAATATCAAAAACTACACCACCACTACTAAGACCAATTTTCCTAGCTACTAAAAATTCCAACCACATAAAAATATACTGCAAAATTTCAACCACATTGTAAAATATAAAAATACTAACAAGTGTATTAAGGGTACATATTAAGAAATCAAATATAGAAATTTTGTGTTGAGGGTTGTGTATTCAACTCTTAAAGTTATAAAAAAATATTTTTTAACATAAAATTTCTATTTTTAAATTCATTAACAAGTGTTTTAAAGACACATGATACATGATAACAAGATACTGGTTTCTAGAATGTTAAATGTAAATTGTGGTCCTTCATTTCATTAGCATGCAAAGATAAATAAATAGTGAACTTCCAACCAGGAAAACAGCACCTTTGGAAATGAACGATACGAAAATTTTAGAGTCAAATTATTTTTTAGGAGAGTATCAAATTATTAAACACAAGTATCCAATTATATGAAAGTGGGACCCAATCCGCTTGTCTGCTTTGAAAAAAACACGTGAGATGCGTCACGTGACAAAGACACCAGCCCTATCAGTTTTCCGATCGCATAACAATGCAAAAAATAAACAAATTTAATATTATTAGACAGAAAGTATTTGATTTTTTTTTTTTGCTGACGAGTATTTAATATTATTGATTATTAATTAATATATTAAATTATATTATACTATGCTCCCTACGGCCTTAAGTATGATATTCCAAATTTGCACCAAATAGATCTCCTTTCACCCACATTTGCTGATTTTTAGGGCAGTAATTGGTAATTATCATTGATTATGACTAAAAAAGTAATTGAATTTTAATTAAAAAATAATTTGCTGGTGTATATTGGTGTATCTTAGATCCACCTATGGACCTGGACCCCACCGCATGGAAGCTGACTCAGCAATATCCAATGCCAAAAGCGCGTGAAACAGAATCATAATAACCACGGTGCCAAAATTTCAACGAAGGTAAAATCAAATCAGAATAGAAATGAAAACAATTGGAGAGAAAATGGAGAGTTGAAGATTTGCATACAGATCTGATGAGTTCGAGATTGAGATCTTCAGGAGTGAGAAGCATATCGGCGCTGGGATTTCTGTAGAACATGAACTCACGCTCTCCGTCGGCGCGTAGGGTGACGAAAGCGAGTGCTGTACGAGCACCTTTGTCAAAGTTAATCCCGTCGGCTCTGACGTTGTTCTCCTTCAAGATCCCGGCGAGCATGTGTCCGAACTCATCATCGCCGAGCTTGCCGACGAAGGCGGCTTTACCACCGAGTCTAGAGACGGCGATCGCGACATTAGCGGGAGCGCCGCCGGGAGCTTTGAGGAAGCCAGGAGCTTCGGCGAGGGAGACGCCGGATACGGTGGGGACGAAGTCGATTAGCATCTCGCCGAAACTGACGATGAGACCTTCGCCGGTGGAGGGGATGGGAGTGTTGGAAGCCATGGATTTGTTGTTCTGTGTTGAGAGAAGAGAGACTTTTTTTTTACTGAAGAAGAAGAAGAGAGAGTAGAGAGGTGATTAGGTGGGGTTTAAATAGCAAAAGAGCGATAATAAAATATTACCATACAAATTTTGTTTAGAAAAATAAAATTAGGATAAAAACAATCGATCAATGGTGATAAGTTCAAATATTAGGATAATCTTTTATCTATATACATGAGTCACTCATTTAGGACAGAGGAAGTACTTGTATTGGATAATAGTTTTTCTAAAATTAAAAACTGACAAATATTTGAAAATAAAAAATGTTTTAAATTGATGGTGCAATTTTTTTACAATATTTCCAATTAAATTATATTAAATAAGTATTTTTAAATATATTTTAAATTTTTAAAAATTAACTTAAAATGATGTCTATGATATTTTATGAACTAACTTAAAAAGGTGGCATCAATGCATCATTATATTTTAGGAATTAGTTTAATAAATAGTATTATAGAGTAATTTGATTAGATGTATATATGTAAAAAAAAAAAGTTTTACTATATATACAAATTAAATATAAATTTTTATTTATTAAATAAAATAAAAAACGTGTAGTACTTTTTTTTTTTAAACTAAATCACACAACCAAGTATACTGTCCTGTTTTTTTTTTTTATAGGAATCAAGTATACAATATGTTGTTGATACATACTACTTGTTAACAAAAAATTTAAATGAAAATACATTAAGTAAAATATAATATAACATTAACTAATTAATGACTTAGTGTTTTGCTTTACAATTTTGAGGATAAGAGTTAGACCCAAATATTGAAGAGCATAAAAATTTGTTTGACAAGACAAATAAACTAATTTGCTTACTTATGAGTTTACATCGTTTTCTCATAAATTACTTTAAATGATTTATGAGTTTATAGTTTAATATTTATTATTTTAATTTTATATTTATTATTGTAATTAAAATTATTTCTTATCGTTTATAATTTAAAATAAATAAACTAGTTAAAGAAGTAAAAAGTATATCAAATTAATAAATAATTTTTTATTATAATTTTAAATTATTTATAAATAACTTAAATTTAAAATAATTGATATTTTAAAATAAATAAGTTAAAATAAATAAAATATAGATTAATGCAAAAATAAATTTCAAATTGCTAATTTTAAAATATTTAAATGTTAATTGATATATAATTTATTTGTAATTGAAAATCTTCTTTTATGTGATTTTATATTTTTAAATTAATTAAACTATCAATATTATCAATTATTTCAATTAATTTAGCAACCATCAGTCATAAAATGTAACTATCAGCCGCAAACTATAAGTTATCAACTAACTTATCACTTATTAACTAATTTTTGCTAAGAGAGCATAAATTTGCATAATATGATCTACATACTCACTCTAATCAATAGCCGATCCATAAATTATATTAAGTGGTGATAAGATACTAGTTAAATATTTTTATATATATAAGAAAAATGTTAGAATAAAATTCATATTTGTCTTTAGAAAAATATATATTTTATTCGTTGTTTGAACGATAATATTTTAATTTAATCCTAAAAAATCTAAAATATTTATCATATCAATTCTTTTTAAGATAATTTTTTGTAGAGTATTTTAATTTTTATAAGAGATTTATTTTTATTACATTTGAATTTTTTTATGATGAAATTGATATTTATATTTTTTAAGGACCAAGTTGGTCACCTTATATTTTTAAGAACGAGCTTGAACAATTACACAAGATATTATGAGCTTTTATAGTAGAATTACTATATGGTGAGTAGGGATAAATAGATTAAAAGAGTGGAAGCAACATACTTACTTTTTTCATGGTTAAAAACAAAAATATTTATCATGTCAAAATGAATAAATACTTTGTGGGTGGGTGGGTGGGGAGAATGCCCCATTGTTACAAGTAGATGCCACTTACTCTAGTTTATATCTTTGTTTGATCATATTAAATCTCTAGCTTGTAATAGATACTTTATCTTTATAAGTTTGTATATCCAAAATAAAGTTATTTGGTAATGATTAGACATTACAACAACTTTTGCATATGCATACCTGAATATAAAGTTAAATGTAAAAAATTGTTATTTTTAAAATAAATGAGCTAAAATCGTTGAATTATAAAATTTGAAGAGTAAAAAATGTATTTTAATTTAAATATAAATATTTTTAAAAATCACAACTCAAACTCAAATTACATTTATTTATTTTTTACGGAAAATAAATTTTATTCAAATATTAACATGAAAATAGTACAATTAAATTGATTATAGATTGAAATATTTCCCATCCATATTTTAAAATCAACAAGAAAGTAAAAAGTAAAATAAATAAATAAAAACTTGGTAAATATTGTACAAGTCAATGAGAAATTAAGCAACTAAAAATTTAATTCTAACAACCAAACTAATTTTATTTATTTGTAGTCAACGATCAAGAATAAAACAAGATTCATATTCTTTATTTTTATCTTTCTTCGAAAAAAAATATTTGTTGGTGTTTACATATATCGACTATTAGTGGTTTCTAATATGGTTGATTCAACCACATGTTGACAAATCATTTGTAAGGCTGAAACAACGTTGAATTTGGTGATAGTCTTCATAAATATCTTACGCAAAATAATAAAGTATCGACTAAACGAATCATTCTTAGACATTTCAATAATACACAACTTGAAATAAATTAAAACATTGTGATGATACGAAAAACAAAAACGATACATTAAGACGACGTACAACATAATATCGCAAATAAACTACGAAATCACAAAACAAAACGAAAAAAAAAATGTAGTAAGCCACTTATTTTAATAAAAATAAATTGAATGAGTAATTCTAGACTAAAAAATTACCATAAATCATCTCTCTAAATGATGAGGAAGTACAAATAATAGAGAGGAGAGAGGCAAAATTAAATTTAAAAAGTAAAACAAAAGTTTCAAAAGAACTAGTGTTTGTTTGGATTTTACCAAAATCACAGTCTAAATTTAAGTTTAAGCAAAAACTCTAATTTTTGAGATGTATTGAAAAACAATAATTCTGTTATTACCATGTATCTAACCATAAACTTAATTGAAAAGTAAATTCTAACATAAATATGTTTTGGAATAGATTAATATTTAAAAGTTATATAAAATTTTAACATCGATCAAAAATATTTCCTTAACAACTATTTTCTTTTTACAATTGAAGTAATAATCTAATTAAAATCAATTTAACGAATTGAGTTTTGCGTTCCACCAAATTTTGGAATTGCAAAAGCAACTTAAATATGGGAAAAAATTAATTGACGTGCCTTTGAAGAAAAGGTGCACTTTTGTTACTGAATATCCTAACAACCACCCTAGTCTCACTCACCCATCACTATTGATGGATCCAAAGATCTGAACTTTTATAGTGAATGCTAATCTAATTTCTCAATTTCAGTTTTCATTGAATTTTAGTTTTCTACAGTATAAAATATATTATTAAATTTTAATTTTGGGTAATGATTTCAGAGGAGACAAAATTAAAGAGTGCGGATAAACATTCATCAATTTTTATCTATTCTTTCAACAAAAAAAGAAATAGTCCTAATTTTATTAAACATAGAAATTAAAATGTAAAATCAATTAGTGGGTAATTGTAGAGAATTTTATTGATATATTTTTTTACAGAGAATTGTCGAGAAATCTTAAGCTTTTGGTATGAAAAATCGAATTAATGCGAGTTATTCTTAATTTAATTATAAGGGTGGTCACTTATATAAATATAACTAATACTTGGTTATTTTCCTACAATCCAACCTTAATGTTTTATTATCGATTAAATGAAATAGTTTATTTTCGTCAAAAACTTTATTATAACTTTAGGGTGATCATAATTATCGTAATGTTCCAACAATTTCTTTTAATCTTAAAAAAAAATTATAAAAAAAGTTTTAATAAAAAAGTATATTATATTTTTTGATTTAAGATATAAAAATCAAATCAATAATTTAAAATATTTAAATTTTTTATTGAAATCAATTAATTTTTTATTTTTTGTGTGTTTTAGTCCAAATTTAATTTAATCAAACAAATTCAATCTATATTAATTATGGTATGATTGTCATTTAAAATCAACGATCCATATCTAAATGAATTTATTTCATACTATATTAGTAATATTTTAAAAAAATGTGATATTTTTTAATTATTTATATAATATTTTTATTATTGTAATTCTTCAATAAAAAATTCAGCTATTGGAAAAACTTGAATTTTATAAAACAAGCATTTTAATTTTTTTAAAAAAATCAACATGATTAAACTGAACTAAATCAATATATTTTTTATTATAACTGAACTTGAAATTTATAAAAAAATAGTAAAAATTAATCCAAATTGGAGATCGGATTTTTTTTCCTCGTCAAAATAACGAACTAAATCGACATATTATACTCGTAGCTCTAATTATCTCAAACTTGTGCAACTTCTCAATTTAAAATTTTAAAAATTTAAATTTAAAAAGTTTTGTTCAAGCTCTTGCCCCCGTTTGGAAATACATATTTGCTAGGTGCGACGTGCGGTGGAGTGGGTCAAGGCCGGTGAATGCGGAATATAAGAGTATAATTTATCAGTGACAAGTCACAACTTCACCATTACAACAATAATAACTTACAAAATTAAAGGATGAGTTGAACCAATAGTCAGGATATTATAATAGTACTAAATGTGGACAATGTAATACCAGCACTTTACATGAAAGATACGTTTTAAGCATCCAACACCGGTGTCTGATATTCCTAGAACACTGGCACGTGAATTATATTCAAAACACTTCTATTTTCTTAAATTTTATTGTGTATCTTAATTTAAGTTGGTGCTTCATTTCTCATATGCCATTATTATTGAAATGGACAATTTGCTATCTATCTATAACTATATAGTGGAGCAACCTTCTACAAGCGATACTTTTAATGCTTTTGGTATCATTTTAAGTAAATATGTTATGAAATCATCAGCTGATACATCATTATCATTCATTCACCAAATCCATTATAATATAGATCACTGCTTGCATTTGAAATTCGAATCATTTTGATGTTTTACTCTTCTACTTTAAGGTGTTGATGGGGTCCCTAAGATTAGAATTAGATCCAAAGCAAACAAACACGGGTCATGCATGGCCTCATCATGTTTCACCCACACCATCTCATCAGAAAGAGAGAAAAGAAAGTAAGAAACAATTAACAAGGGTTAGGTAAGTTGCATCTACTTTCTAAAAGACACAAATTCCTCTTCTATAAACTATATGTCAATTTCCTTCAAGACATTTTTTATGTACTATTTGGTATACTCAATGCAAAGGCAACTGTCAACAATATTATATAATTAATCTTTAATCTCTAATGACGGGAATTTGTTCAGATAACAAATATTGATTCTTAAAATTGTGGATATGTTTAGTAAAATTTACTTCTCTTTCTTGATCATCATCAGAACCTAACATGTTGTCTTCATCAGAATCTGATTCATTCATCGACGAGTTCCCATTCTCTAAGTTATCTTCAGATTCTGATAGCTCCATTTCTGTGGAACCTGCTTCTGTCTCTGAAAGATAATAACTACTCAAATCCAGGTTCTTTCCATCATGATTATTCCTCTTTTCCCTGGAGCTTTCACTTGGCTCGTCGAGTATAGACAAGGGACTGCGGTTGCTGGGGTCACCATAAAGTGCAACGTGTCTGTGATATAGCTCCAATTCTTTCTCCGCAATAGCAATGAAGCGCCTCACTGACTCAAGTGATTGCTCATACTTGGATTTTTCAAGTGCCTGAATGAAGGGAAAAAAATAAGAATTCAAAAAAAAGTTATTTGACTAATCTCAGTTTTATACCAACAACAAACTCACGTTATTGACAAAGCATGTCTCTCCTAAAAGAAATGATACTTCACTGAACCAAGAGAAATAAAAAAGAGAAGATTAAAAAGAATCTCCAAAAAAGGGAAAATGAACCAAATAATGGCTCAAGAATAAGCTTTAAACTATGTTTGAATTGACTTATTTGAGTTTATCTATCGATTTAAGCACCAAATATATTGTTTGGGGGAGTTTGTGAAAGCAACTAAAGTTATGACATGTCCATGAGTTGTTTTCAGTTTATTTCCATAAGCTCCCATAGATAGCTTATAAAACAGCTTATAGCGTATATGAAAGCAATTTGACTTTATTTTATCATTTGTTATAGAAATAACTTTATACATAAGTATAATTAAATTCTTTATCTAAACAGGTCAAGGTACTGAGAATGATTCAATGGTCAATCAATCAATTGTTTCTAAATGGCCTGAATTTAAGGGGTAAATGCTTGTGTGTTCCAAGAATTTGATTCAAAGAATTTAGAGTAAGGGCATTAATATTTAGAAAAAAGATGAGAAATAATATGAGAGAATCTCTCCAAAGAAAATGATACACAAGAGTGGATACGCTCTTACAATGGTTTACACCACTCAATTTCTAGATTTTATAAAAGATCATTTTTAAAGTGGTGGAAGCCGCTATTTAAAGACTTCCAATACATTAGGATAGGGATTAGGTTCAAGGTAACTAACTAAAAACAGAAACACCAAAGCAGTTACACCTATACAGCTACTAACAACCTAGAAACACAACTACTAACAAACTTCTAATTATCCCAATATTTATACCCTAACAATACACCCTCTTCAAAACAACCTTATCTTCAAGGTTGATATATACTAAATTCTTTTTGTTCAATGGTTAAAAATTAAAAATTTCCGCCAGGATCCTATTGTTGAGGACTTGATGACTCAACTTCAACTTCAGGCAGTTTCATATACCATTTTTCTGCACTTTCCTGCCATAGCTGCAAACCCGCTGAGTTCTGAATTGGACCCTATGTGCCTTGGGTTAAACCCAACAAAGTATGGCCTCTAATTAGATTATCCAAGTTCCCTTGTTTCCTGTACCAGAAGGCTATAATCAGATTGGCCCAGGCCCATTAAGTCTAAAATTGGACCTAACATTGACGAGGCCCATTTTGCTTGTTTCTCTCTTCTTCGTCGGACTCTCGAACCAACGCATCAAACGGATTGGCAGTCTGCCAATCTGGTTGTGTCGGATTTCTTAAACGCAGAATTGGACAGACCAAAGGTGGTGGCGGAAGGCAAATGTTCGAGAAGCTTTTCAGCCACAATTTTGAGTGTGAGGAACAAAGAGACAAAGTTTGAATCGAAGACAACATTTGCTGCGTCAAGTATGGCTTAACGAGGGAAAGCTCCGCCAAAAAGAAAAATAGACGATAAACAAGGACAAGATAAGAAAGAGGAACAATGTGATAGAAATCAACCAGTATATTGCCGTAAAATGAATATTACAATTATGTTCTCTGGAAATTCTTGCACCAGTTTGCGATGTTTGCTGACCCATTTCTCCTTCTTCTCCACCTCGAAGTGATCGACATAGGGCGGTTCTGGCGGAGGTGGTGGCTCGACTAACTCCAGCAATGCAGTGTGGCCAGAGCTCTCCACAAGCTGATCGACGACCGACGGTTGCAGCAGAGGTGTTTGGATCATTTGGCATCACACATGATTCTTGATTTGATGGTTTCAACAAAGACACATTGCTGATCAGAATCTTTTGAGACCAAGAACTGGTTTCGTCATCCTCGCATTTACCCTTCTCTTCTTGTTTTACCATTTCACCAAGAATTTGTTTGTGGGTTTTGTCTTCCTCTACCTTACAACCATTGTTTCGCCTTCCAAATCTACAGAACAAATATGTGGAAAAAGATTCCCAAGTTGGATTTAGGTTTTCTTGATCCCAACAATGAAACCAAAACAGTATTGAAGCATCCAAGCTCATGAACGCCCACTGCACTCTATCGAATCTTTCAGCTCTTGCAACCCAACCAACAGATCACTCCCTGAAAAGTTGGGCAGCTCCAACTTCTTGGCCCACCAATCCTACATTTCCATGAAAATTGGCACTCCCTCGAGATCCGGCAGGTCGAACCAATTGTTAGGAACCCAATAATTTGATTCCAAGGATTTAGAGGAAGGGCACTAATATTTAGAAAAATGATAAGAAATAATAGGAGAGAATTACTCCAAAGAAAGTGATACACAAGAGCGGATATGCTCCTACAATGGTATACAACACTCAATTTCTAAATTTAATAAAAGATCATTTCTAAAGGGGTGGAAGCCTCTATTTAAAGACTTCCAATACATTAGGATAGGGATTAGTTCCAAGGTAACTAACTAATAACATAAACACCAAAGCAGTTACACTATACAACTACTAACAACCTAGGAATACAACTACTAACAAATTCCTAATTATCCCTATTTCTATATCCTAACATTGTCATTAGAAAGTAATTTCCAATGAATGGTAAATATGTATTAGTGCTTTAATAAAAATAAGTATGTATTAGTGCAATCACACGTGTTCAATATAATAAGCAAATAAATAATTTGTGCGCAAGAGCTTATAATGAAAATATGCAATGCTGGTTCTTATCAACATTAGAGGAGAGAAAAATATTTTTTCAACTTACACTACATTCTACAAAATATTTGCATAATAAGATTCCTTTCCAGCTTGCAATGGAGAGTTAAGGTGAAATATCCAAAAAATGAGTTTCATTTATAAATCTTTTTTAAAATGATGATAAAAAAACTAAACTAATGATGAATTTCATATTAGAAAAGCACAGAAACAAACACACCTTTTTCTTGGATAATGTATCTACTGGTGACATAACCTCAGGCTGTATGTAATTCTTTCCGCGATAAAATATTATAGTGTCATCTCCTGTGATGTGAATTGGAATACCGCCACTTAATCTGGCAAGTTCCTGTGCATACTCATGTACTTGACCAGGTTTACATGGCTTGCATATGACCTTAACAGTCTCATGTTTCTTCCAATGCATATGCATATTCAGAATAACACCCCCAAATAACCCTCTTCTGCCAACTTGGAGATAATTAGAACTCTTCTGAGCCATTTTCTTTAGATAAAACCGTTCCTCCCCTGTCAAGCCATCAGGTTTAACATCGGGACCCTGAGCTTTAGCAACTTCATATCGTTTGAGCCTTTCAATGAGCAATGCTTCTTTGACTCTGGCCTGGTGTTACAAATCAGAGTCATGCAAAATTATAGTAGAATGTCTAGGCAAATAAGCATTTCATGAATCTCGTGATTACTTATGATAAATTTAATAGACTCCTACACGCCAGAAATACACAATCTTCATTAAAACCATGCCAATCTTCATTATAACCGAGATCATATATCACGTGAAAATATTTCTGATACATTTCAAAGTTTGTAGTAGGATACAAACACTAATCCGTTTAAATAGATTATTCTAAACCTAATGGGTGTGAGTGTGACTAATAGGCTGAATACAATAATCATAAATATTCGCTATAATGGTGATTATTCTAAACAAAGAACAGAGAATCAAATAATAGCGCTTACATTTGCAATCTTGAACTTGATTCTCTCTTCTGGATTAGCAAACTTCTGCTTCTTCTTTTTCCCTTTAACACCAAGTCGACGAGGATCCCTTCTATTAGCCGCTTTCCTCTTCTCCTTGTCTCTCTTCCTCTGCAACTTCAACCTCTTCTTAGTCTTCCACTTATCTTTCTTAGGAGGGTCAACCTCATTAGTCTCAAACTTTGTCTTCCCTCCCCTTATGACAAGATTAACCGTCCCATAACTCAACTCTCTCAAACCCTTA
The DNA here is from genome assembly GCF_000331145.2 of Cicer arietinum. Taxonomy (NCBI): domain Eukaryota; kingdom Viridiplantae; phylum Streptophyta; class Magnoliopsida; order Fabales; family Fabaceae; genus Cicer; species Cicer arietinum. Next base: position 68,682,553 of record NC_021165.2, on the reverse strand, counting down.
CCGCACCAAAAACCTTGATTCCCAATAGTCACACAGTGCCTCAATGGAGAAGAACAAATAGAATATATTTGAGTTCTACCAACTGACCTAGAACACGTACAAATTAAATAAGTGTTCAATTTAGGTAATCGAATTTTAGAATTATAAATAAAGTATAAAGAATGCAGAATGGAGAATGGAGAGGAATGAGAAAATACCTGGGAGAGAGCGAAAAGGAGGAATTGATAATAGTGGAAGCTCTTCGAAGAATGCGGTACAGCGAAGGAGTTGCCATGGTTTCTTGATTCGTAGAGAAGTGAAGAAGAAATGGACATTTTTTATATATTGTAAGTGCGATAATCGCCCAACCCCCACAATTCTGACATTTTTCAATATTCTATAATTTTTTTACGGTGAAAATACTTCAATCTAGTAATGAAATGTGATTCCAAGACTAATTAGATAAAACATTTTTTTTACCGTTGAGTCATTGGTGAATCACCAACCATGTCAAAAATAAACGTTGATAGTGTAAAATACTGTATTAACTCATCTATACATAATCTGATAACCGTTTAAAATAATTTAGGGAGAGAAAAGAGGTTATGAACTTTAAATTACAAAGGCCCAATATTTTTTTATGAACAATGGCCCAATATTTTTAATAATTAGATTATGAAAAAAGTAAAAATTTAATTGTCATGTATTTAAAAAAAATTACACTATTAGGTATAATAAATTAAAAAAGAGATTCCTTCAAGTTTTAAAAACCATTCTTTAAAAAAATTACAGAAAAATAATTTTCATTCATACTAAAACAAAAATAGTATAATCAAGTCTAGTGTCAATAAAATAAAAAACACTTTAACGATATATATAAAACTTGTAAAAGTCAATAAAAAATTACCAAACAAAAATCTTAATCTTAACGGTTAAACTAATATCTTTCATCGACTAATGGTCAAGAATACTGGAAGATCCACAGTCTTTAATGTCATATATCTAAAAAAATAATATTTGTTGGTGTTGCTCATATCAACTACATGTGCTATCTGACATGATCAATTCAACAATGTGTTGATAAGTCTTCTGTAAGGCCCATAAGTTGCTGAATTTGATGGTAGCTTCCATAGATTCCTTACTCAAAATATGATACAAACAAAAAGAGTCATTTGCATATATGAACATTGCACTAAAATGAAAAAATGAAAAACGTCATATTACGACGACGAACAAACTAACATCGCACTCATACGACAAAATCATTGGTAAAGCATGAAGAAAATCCTGATTTTTTTGAGAGAAAGCCACTTATATAAATAAAAGGATATAATAAAATAACTTGTATGGGTGAATTCGAACTAAGAAATAATCCTAAATCACCTCGCTAATATATATAACAGAAGATAATCTAATTTTGTGTAACTTATTGTGTATGTGCTTGTTCGTATGAGATTTTATTCATCGTCTTTTATCTTTACACAAAAACATTGAAAGATGTTTTCGCAAATGGCTCAAAATTCACAAAATAGTTGTACATGTATGGACCAAACATACAAAAATCGATGTTAGTAGATCCAGTCCAGATTAACTTTAAAACGTTGAACTCAACTTTATGGTCCAACACACGACCAAACATACACAAGATAAATGTGAGGTGTAAATCACTATCGAGAAATTAGAGAAATCTAAATAATCTTAAGCCAAATTTATTTCTAAATGGTGGACGAAGGTCTTAAAAAACATAGAACATAATAAAATCGTTTCTTTTCCTTCCGTCTTCTCCCTATAGACGCGCGTTCACACATCATCAACACTCACTCCATTTTTCTTCTATCATTCTCTTTCTTAAACCTAACTCCGATCACCACACAAACCCTACATTCCAGTTTCGAACATTCTCTCTTCTTCACCTTTCGCCTTTTCCCCTTCCTCTGCCCTCACTAACTTTCATTTCTTCCACTTTTCCCTTTCAAACTGAAGCTCCTTCAAACAAAGCCACCGCGTCGGAGCTACCTTTCGCCGTCATCGTCATCATCTCCATTGGTAAGTCTCGTATTTCTTTAAAAACTTTACTTTAGCCTTGAAATTGACAATCTCCGAATGTTTTCTGAAACCCTAATTCTTCATTTCTCTCAATTTGTTGTATGTTATGATTTTGAGACATAATTGAGCAGCGAGCATAAAGCTGAAACCCAATTTTTGATCTGAAAACCCTAACCCTTTGTTCATCCAAATCTGCAATTTGTTTATATTATCAACATATAATTGGTTTTTTAATATTGTTATTAGACTAAGCGTGTTAGATTGATAAAAAAAAAATACAAATCCTGATAAATGGGTGGGCTCTGTGGGTTTTTCTTTTTACAGTTATGAATAAGACAATAAGTTGTCCAGAGTGACCCTTGCTGGAACAAAAATTGCATGCATATTGCTTAAGAGAAATCATAAGCTACTTTTGTTAAGCCCTTTCAAAGATTTATATACAAGTGTATGTGTTTTGAGATAAGTCTAGATAAGCTCTATATAAGTTCTTCCAATTTCTAAATGTCTTCATAGTAGCTTGTTTTGTTATTGTATTCTACGCTTCCTGAATTTGGGTACTGTTTTATTTATTCCATGCGGTAATCCATTTTGGTTGTTGGCAAGATTGTATTTGACAAATAATTGGTGGTTCAAAGGCTTTATTTTGTTTTTTATTTGGAGTGTATTTTCCTTTGGTTGCTGTGTTGTGAATTCTATTGTCACTGTTTCCTTTTTAAAGCTATTTTGCAAACCATGCTGTACTCATTGTAGTCTCTTATGGTAGAAAACTTTTTTCTTTAAATTTAAAATCAAATGAATTTTGGGATTAGGGCTTTATTTGTTGAAACTCTCTCTCTCTCTCTCTCTCTCTCTCTCTCTCTCTCTCTCTCTCTCTCTCTCTTCTCTCTCTCTCTCATTTTATTTTATTTTATTTTATTTTATTTCAATATCTACATAGTCAATAGCTTCCCCTAGGGGCTACACAGAATCCCATTGTGTTACGGTTTTGAGCAGCGGCTGTAGCGCCACGATACAGGCCAAATTGCAATCAGATAACGGCTGCTTATGGATTCCATTAGAAGAATAACTTGTAATGCCATGCTCACCTTGGAGGCAGTGATTCCATTAAAAGAGTTACTTGTATCTATTTTATATACTTAGATGACTTATTTTAAACCATGGAGGTTGTGAAACCTAGTAATTCGTCCCCTTTTGTCATTTTCACATATATATTAAAACTATCGGTGTCCAACACATATCCAATACTTCTTGATACGTACCCAACAAGTATCTAGTAGTTTAAAAAAAAAAAAAAAATCTCCGATACATCTTCAATAAGTCTTACCAACTAAAGATACAGACTTGTCATTGATAGTGACTTTATAACATAATTTTTTACCATTTTGATTTGTGCTTCCTTACATATATTTGCTGCACTTGCTTCTTTCTTTTTATTGTCTCATTTTCTGCTTTCCCGTGTTCTTATTTTTATAATTATTTCTGATGTTCTTACTCCATTTTTGCGGCTATATTAATGTATCTGACTATGCCTGCTTTTTATATTCACATCTATCTTTTTTGTAATTGTATTGCGCGCACGCGCACACATGTACACACACAAACACGTGTGTGTTGACTTATATACTCCATTTTTGCGGCTATATTAATGTATCTGACTATGCCTGCTTTTTATGTTCACATCTATCTTTTTTGTAATTGTATTGCCCCGCACGCGCACACATGTACACACACAAACACGTGTGTGTGTGTGTGTGTGTTGACTTATATACTCCGATATGTGTGTGTGTATGTGTGTTAGCGTATCTTGGCCATGTCATATCTTGATTTACAAAAAATTCCCGTATTAGTGTTGTATCTATATCACACTATGTATCTGGGCTTCTTAGGTTATCAATTAATTTTGTAGTCTGTTCTGTAGAATATATCATTTGAATAATGAAAACCTTACCACATATCTTTTGTTGCTGCAGTGGAGTTTGGGATTGATGACTCTTTTAATGGTGATACGGTGAAAAATGTTGTCATGGCTGAAGTCGGTAGCATAGCTGATGAAAACAGGGAAGAAGA
>NC_021165.2:68660885-68678411 GCF_000331145.2 Cicer arietinum | reverse complement strand
GCTGAACCAACTTACCAACAAGACCATGATAACACGACTCAGGATTCTTCCAGACTGTTAACAATACCCTCAGCAGATCCCACAGTACCAGACACTGCTGTTGACGAGCCTTATGTGGGCCAGGAGTTCGAGTCAGAAGCAGCAGCACATGCATTTTATAATGCATATGCAACTGAGGCTGGATTCATCATACGCGTAAGCAAACTCTCACGATCAAGGCGCGACGGAACTGCTATTGGACGCGCTTTTGTTTGCAACAAAGAGGGTTACAGAATGCCCGATAAGCGCGAAAAGATTGTAAGGCAAAGGGCTGAGACAAGGGTTGGTTGCAGGGCAATGATTATGGTGAGGAAAATGAATTCTGGTAAGTGGGTTATTACAAAGTTTGTTAAGGAGCACGCACATCCCCTGAATCCTGGAAGTGGTAGAAGGGATTGCTTTTATGAACAATGTCCGGTCAGTTCCCGTGCTTTTTCACTATTGAAGAATTGTATATATTATAATAGTTTTATGATGTACCGACGCAAGCATGACACCAATCACAATAATAATTTGAGAAAATTAATTAATTGATCGTAATCACACGTGTCAGTGTCCTGTTAGGCACACACCCTCGATGAGAAGTGTTAGTGCTACAGAGTTATAGTTTATTCTTGTATATATTTATAATAGTTTATTCCGTTAATTGTTACTTTCTACTTGATATATTGGATATGGAGTCTAAGTCAGATCATGAATGTTACTATTCGGCCATCTATTACATTATTTCAGAATATGATGTTTGCAGGATAATGTTGAGCCTACCACACATTTTTTTATCTAAATTGTGAATGAAGCTTCATATTTTGATATATTACTCAAACATTATTCATGTACTTTTTATTGTCATCTTTTGATATGTGTGTATGTTTGTGTTTAACAATTGATACACAATATTGATCTTTGCCTTATGTGATTATCTGTTAAATATTATTGCTGTTCAATAACTGAAAACAAATATTTGTAAATCATAATATATACATGTTTCCACAATCTTCTTATGTGGTTATTATGTTTACCATCTTATCATTTCCCTCAGAGAAATTGTAACTTTTATAATTACGTTTATGGTACTTTCTGCATGCATGTATGGAAAGAACTTGCCTGATTTATAAATATTCTATTATGCACTCTTTTCAGCTTCATGTTTTCCCCCTACTTACTACCTCTTTTGTTTTTATGTCACTCTCAGAACGAACATGATAAAATTCGCGAACTATCTCAGCAGTTGGCAATAGAGAAAAAGCGATCAGTGACTTATAAAAGACAACTTGAACTAATATTTGATTATATCGAGGAGCATAATGTGAGCCTTTCAAAGAAAATACAGCACATAGTAGACAGTGTGAAGGAGATTGAACCCAAAGAAGAAGATAATCATTGAACTGATACAATGGTATTCATTGTATTGCATTTTATGCTGTCAATAGTTTAGCAGAAGAAATTAGTTGAATCAGTGTATATTCATTTATATGTAGTTGCTGCTAACATTGTGATAATAACTCATAAAAGGCATTCAAATGCCCTGATAGAGCTTCACTACTGCTTTGAGTATATAGACAGAGAAAAATAATTGGGAAATTTGTGATGGATCGGTCTCATTGTATGGTCACATTGGTTTTGAATTTTTTGCATTCACATTGCAACTTTGTACTTTTTTTGGGGTCAACTTTGTACTCTAAACTCAATTTATCAAAGTTGCAGTCGAAGTGTGATCTTGATGCGACTATCTAAATCATAATATTGTATGAATTGATTTTTTTTTTTGATTATTTTTTTTGATTTTTTTTGATTTTTATTTTTTTTTATTTTATATTTTATTTTATTGTAGAGAATTATTTCCTGAGGCTTTTATTAATGACTCAGGCAAACAAAAGCCAAAATAAACAATCAGCTAAATGATTCAAATAAAATACTATAAAAGAGATGATTTCAAATTTTAACACAAATAAATTACATAACATCAAAACAACAAAAAAATGGACACCAAGTCGAAATGAAATAATCAAATAATTAACCAAAGCCTAATAAAAAAAGTGAAATTAAAGGAAAACCACCCCTCTCTCTTTCTTGTCCCAACACAACAATAAGAACAAAAATCTCATCAAGATGAGAATTGAATGAATTGACATTATAAAAAACAGAATTGAATTACCATTGAATGTTGGAAATGTCATGCATGCATGCATTCGTTACAATACAGTGCATATATAGCTAGGCTAGGCTAAATGGGTAATGATTTAGAATTTAACCAAGAGCACTGAATCCTCCTCCTTTCATCATTTGCTTAAACTCCTTGTAATTAACCATTCCATCCCCATCAACATCCACCTTCATAATCATTTTCTTACATTCCTCTACGGTTCTTCCTTGTTTAAGACCAAGAGAGGACAAAACCACTCTTAGTTCCTCAACGGTTATGAAACCGTCGCCGTTTTGATCAAATACATTGAAAGCTTCCCTCATGTCTTCCTCTTCATCACGCTCATCCATGATAGATTGATACAATTCACCAAACTCATCTAAATCCACGCACCCGTCCCCGTTCACGTCGATCTTCTCAATCATTTGTGTTAGCTCCTTATCAGGTATGAAAATTCCCAAATTCTCCAATGAATCTGTTAGTTCCTTCTTCGTTATTCTACCATCTCCGTTCCTATCAAACATTTGAAATACCCGCTTTAGCTCGCTAGGATCCATTTTTTGTATTGTGATCAATTATTTTATTTGTTGATTTGAGGGAAAGCACAAGATGGTTTGGTTTGGATGAAGGAGGAGGAGGGGTTTCAACTTGTTTGGGACAAGACAAAACAAATTAGAAATGAAAACTACGAGGTTGTAATAATAATGTAAACAACAAGGAAATAATATGAATCCTTAGCAAAATAGCTGGCATTTGTTTGTGGTGCTAGCTTGTCATGCCTTGGACTTGTGGAGAGATTTTTGGGTTCTAAATTTAGGAATACACAAGATACATACAAATAATATGAATTGATTAAAGTAGTTGATAATTGACAAAAACGGTTAAAGTTTTACTTAAACTATATACGTGTCTAGTTTTATTTTAGTTTATCATAACATTATCCTTTCACTTATAGGTATTTGTTAATTGACTTTAATGCGCTGCCTTTTTCTTGTCAATATTAATTTTTTTTAAATAATTTAATTATCGAAAGTTTTGATGAGAATAAAATCTGAAAGTAATTTTTAAGGGGATACAAAATTCAATTTTATTCATCAGGGCCCAAAGGGTTGGGCCATTGAACACAGACAAAACCTTTAAATTTTAAAGTAAAAGCTGTTTGTGCAATGTACTACTTTACATTATATTTTTTAATATGAGAAATTATTATTTATTAAAATAACAGTAAAGACTATATTATGTCTTCCAAAGGTTTATTAAAATAACAGTAAAAAAAAGCAAATACCAAGATGTCAATGTCCAAAATCATTCAACTTGACTATAGATTTAGCTAAACATTGGAACTATGCCGGCGGCATCATTTATTTAATTGATTAATTTAATATATCAACTAAGTCGGAGTATATAATATATTGTTATCTCCATTGTCAGAAAAAGTATATTCTTATCTCCCTCATAAAAATAAAAATGTTGTTATGCTCTTATTTATTTATTTATTTATAATTTTTACATATATTAAAAATATTAAAATTAATGTGTAAAATTTTATATTGTTATTAAAATTTTCTTTTTTGTACATATATTTCCAACTATATTTTTACTATTATTATAAGTATTATATTAGAAACAATAATAAATATAATGTATATTTATAGACAAATTTTTAAATATAGATATTTAATTAGGGACACAAATAGAAGTGCATAAAAAAATAAAAATAAAAACTTCTCCATTTGCCCGTGTTTGGTGGACACTGTATTATCAACTAAATTTTTACAATGTTGCTTTCTCCTTGTATTTTTAGGAAAACCAAAACACATGTATTAATAGGCTAGTTTTAGGCACAAGGTGTATCAAGAATGCAAGCTATACACGTTAAACATTTAAAAATTAACGTTAAAAAATTTAAAAGTAAACAAAAAGCATAAACATCGCAAAATACACATACTATAAAAAACCAAGGACCACACCTCAATCAAACAAATAAAACCAAATAACAAAGTAGATAAAAAAAAAGACGTAGTCATTATTGGTTTAGAGCCCATTGTGTAAATTTGTTATCTACTAATGGCATTTTTTATAATTCAAACATGGATAGGATAAATATAGACACAACTTTCACATAAATTTCATTAAACACCATTAATTTTTATATTTAGACTCTTGTATCGTGTAAACATTCAAACTACACTTTATAATTTTGAGATGGGAAGGATACACTCAAGCACTTAAGTGAATATATATTAAAGGTGATTGATAATTACTTGGGTGGAGAAAATTAATATACTTTTTACTGTATATAAAAAGTGTTATATATAATGTGAGAGTTACTTAATTGAAAATGAAAACGCTTTTTGTTTAACATATATTATGTCGTGATTCTTACCTTTGTGTGCTCCTAACCGTTGAGATTCAAGTTAACAAATATTTTTAGAGTCGAAACTGAATGCATATATGTTGGGTCTATATGCATTAGCCAAAATAGACTGGACTTTGAACCGTTCTAAAAATAGTAATACTCTGCATTCTCAACCTACAATATTTTTTCTCCTTCCTCCCTCTTTTCTTTCTCTTCCTTGCTCAACCAAGGAGCCACAAGAAATTACATCTAAATTGATTTTAACAAAAATAAGGATGTTTTATCTTGGTCGAAATTAATATATCCTCTGAATATTTAGTTTATTTTCGATAAAAAATATTAATTTTATTTAAGGTGATAAAAAAAATGAACTTATTTTGGTTCTTTTCTATCAATTTTTCTTTAAAAAACGAAAACATTCAAATAAAAACGACTTGCTTCACACTTAACTTAAAAAAATATATATTTCACACAACCAAATTTACATTGTAGAATATAGAATGCATTTGAATTGACCTGTGAACAATTGATCTAAACTTATCTACAATTATAAGCATTAGGTTAGATAGAGTAAGTTGAAAAGTTTACAAAAAATGTTCATAGTTAACATATTTTTATTTTTTTTGGTTAATTTAATAATTTATGAAATAATTTATAATTTATATTAAAATAATTTAATTATTTTTCATTATAAAAATAATTTATATATATGATCTGAAATAGATTTGAGGTTGTAGTTAGAGCATAGTTTAAACTATGTTTGATTTTAGTTTCTCTAAAAAAAAATTATATTAATTTTACTCTTTTTATTTTAAAGTCTAATGGAATGTGGTCCTACTATCAATCAATTGTCTTTCACATAAAACCTTTAAAATTTTAATTTTTATCCAAATATTTAGGGCTTTAAGATAGATTTGATATATAAAATCAAATCAAAAGTTTAAAAGTAAAAGATTTGATGAAATTTGAAGAATTTCGTATAATGTGAGATTAGGGTTCCAAGAAAATAATTGAGATTTTTTTATTATAAGTTATATTTAATATTTTAATTGGTGAGTTATAAGTGAAAATAATTTTTTTAATAGGTTAATAAAAATTTGAGAGTTTTTTTTATTATATATATAAATGTTAGTAAATTAGATTATGTTATTTTTTGGGATTGAATTTTAGATCTCTTAATTAAAATTCCTTCGAAAATATAAGGGACTAAATTACACATAGCATTTAATGATCGTGCATTATCATTGTAATTTTTTTAATACTAACAGTTAATCTCAAACTATTATTTGAGTTTTTTTTATTATGACAGTCGTAATTATTTAATAATTATTATTCACTGTGAGTATAAAATTAGTTTACACCGACAAATAATATGACCTATTTTCTCTTACACATAATTCAAAAAAATGAAAGAGTATCCAATTTAGGTGCAAAACAACTTTACACCAATATTCAACATGAATCCTTTACTTTGCCACATTGATGACCTTTCATTGAATATAAGTGTAAATCTTTGTTATCTTAAATAAAATCATTAAAAAAATTGCACACAACTAAGAAGCTTCGGAGTTTGGAACATCGTATCTTACACATAAATGTAAAACTATTTTACAATGAAAATGAATATTGACCCATAATTAAAATTAGAGGACCAACATTTTAGACTAAACTATATTTAGTCTCTTAATTTATTTTGTGTTTTCACTTCGTCATTTAACTTTATTTTCGATAGTCATATTAGCTTTTTAGGTTACATTTTCAACTTAAAATGTTAACTTTAACATATGCATCATTTTAAGATGAATTAAGTGATACTAAAATAAAATTAATAAAGTGAAAAATAATATTTATGTCGTTTCTATCGTCTATATTCACAATAATTTTAACAATTTTGCTTCCTACACCCCTCAAATTTTTTTTAAATCCAAAATACTCAAAATACCGTTCCCTCTATATTCACTTAACTCCATCATTTCTATCTTCATCATCTTCATCTTCATTAACCTAACATTTAATCATCTTCATACTTTCCTTCTTCAATCATCTTCAACATTCTTCAATCATTTTCAACATTCTTCAATCATTTTCAACACCTTCATCATCTGCAACACCTTCATCACTTCAATCATCTTCAATCAAGTAAGCAAATCCTTATCAACGGTGTTCGTGTTTTCTATTTTTGAATGTTTATCAACGATGTTGGTGTTGTTGTTTTTGAATGTTTATCAATAGTTGTTTTTGAATGTTTATCCCTGGTGTTGGTGTTCGTGTTTTCTGAGTTTGATGACACTGAGTTCACGTCTGTGAACTTAGATCACGTAGGATTGGAGAGTTCACGTATGTGATATTAAATCACGTAGGTTTAGGGAGTTCACAAGTGTGAATTCAGATCACGTAGGGGTTAGTTTAGGGAGTTCACGTAGGCTTTATATAGTTCACTTATATTGTTATGTTGTTTTGATAATGATTATGATTTGATTATGCAGAAATAGCGCACACAATGTTTACTGATAGAGCGGGTCGTGTTATAATCGACGAGGGGACTTTGAATGATGACGGTCGTCGTGTTAGACCAACCGCTTCTGCACGGGCTCACCGTGCTTAGTGTGAACAACGAAGATTATGGAAGCAACAAGCAGAAGAGGTGCAATCAGAAGAGGCCCAACAAGAAGAGGCCCAACAGGAGGAAGTAGATGATGGATATCCTGATGGTCCGGTTGACAGGTCTGTCCTAAAGACATATGGGGATCATGTTACGACACGACTATGGGACGGCGTGGTAATTTTATGAATCAAATTAAATTTTTAATAGTTGCTTAATGTGTTTTAACTTATGTTTGTTCGGTTAATTTATTTCAGGATTGTGGAGAGTTAAGGGTTTTTAACAACGATAAAAAATTAAAAGGAGCTGTTATTGAAAATGAAGAGGTTGAGGAACTTGTTAAAAGCTCTGAGTTATGTCGATAAACGTATTTGTCGCGTTCCATCAATGTCAAAAGATGTTGCATTTTTGTTCTATTACCTCTAAGTGATGAATGATATGCTTAACGTGCATTGTAAACTTGTATTATTATCGTCAAACTTTCAACATTATGATCCTTCAATGTCATTAAAATGTTTTTTGGTTTTACCAAGTTCTTCGTCATATCACCAAGTGCATTTTTCTCGTCTTGAGACAATCGGCTTAAGAAAGAATGACCAGTCAGTTTTTTGGCCAATTCGTGGTTATGGAGACCACATATTACATGCAGATATCATCCATCACCAACACTTGATCATGTTCCTCTCAATCTAAATGGACATTCACATTTTCTAGTCCAAGTACTCCTCATAAGATTAAGATTCTTCCAAGGTCTATATTTACCGCTTTTTTCACAACCAATAATTAATTTTATCTTTATTCTTGGTCGTGTTGTCGCAATTTCAGATTTAAAAATGACAACGACAATTCCATTTTCCCTTCCAACATTTCTAGCTCATTTCAATAAATCATCTCGTGTATCAAACATCATGCCGATGGTAAACACATTAGTCAAATCAATCATAACATGTTCAACTTCGTCATTCATAGCGTCAAAATTAAGTTCTAAATCTTATACATTTCTTCAAAATCAGGATCCAAATCATCATACATTTCCTCAAAATTAGGTTTCAAACCTTCATATATTTCGTCAATGTTGTCTCCCTCTTGATCCATTTAACTGCATCCAAAAAATAACATAAATATAACATAAAAAACCGTAACTCCTAAACCAAAAAAAAAAAAATCACAATTTTGAGCATTACGTGAACTGAGTTAACGTACGTGTATGTTAATTCACTTCACGTGTCATCTACGTGAATTGAATTCAAGTAAACGTACGTGAACTCAGTTCACGTAAGGCTCATATGTTTCAATAATATGGTCTGTACGTGAACTCAGTTCAAGTACGTTTACTTGAATTCGATTCACGTAGATGATACGTTAAGTGAGTTCACGTACACGCACATTAACTCATTTCTCGTTAACTCATTTCACGTATCTTATGTGAGTTCCTAAACTCCATTAATGTATGCAATATTAAATCACGTACGTCTACGTAAACCTAAATCACGTAGCATCTGAGTTTTCTTAAGTTTATCAGGTACGTGAATTCATTTCACGTAAATCTACGTGAACTGAGTTCACGTACAAAACCCAGATTTTAAAAAAAATTGAAACTAAAAAACACAACATACACACCTAATTGAATAACTTTAACTATAATGTGAAGATGTTGAAGATGATTCAAGATTATTGAAGATGAAATGTATGAAAATGATTGAAGAAGATTAAAGATGTTAGGTTAATGAAGATGAAGGTGATGAAGATAGAAATGATGGGAATATAGAGGAAATGGTTTTTTTTTTTTTTTTGTTTATAAAAAAAATAGAGACGTGGAAAGCAAAATGAGAGGTGTGGGAAACAAAAATGTAATTTTAATGGTATGTTTCATAATTAAATTTGGTAATTTTGTTTGAATTTAATTTATATTCACTATTAATCTAAAAAAAAAAATATACGGTCAATAAATTGTGATTAATTATACAAATATTTTTATAAATAATTGTGGCAAGAGTTGAATTTTATTTTTAAGATTATAAAATTAAATTAGTAGTTTTTTAGAGGTCCGATGAGGATAATCGGACGACCAGCCTCATGACTGCGGGAAAATTCGGATAGCAGTAAATCGAAATTCGTGGAGGGATGGATGGAGTTATTCAATTCACAACAAAGTACCTTTCATTCACTCGCTTTTCAAATTTGAACTCGGAATTCCTAACCAGCTTCTTCTCCCCAACATTTTCCATTTTTATTAGGTATTTCTCTCTCTCTCTCTCTTCCCTCATTTTCTCTATGTTATTTCCCTCGCCTATTTTTGCATTGCATTGCATCGCATTGTTAATTAATTCATTATATTTCTTTTATCTTTGTTAACCTCCTCAAATCTCTCACTCTCAACGTACGTACACATTTTTTCCTATAAAATTACTAATTAAATTCTAATACCACATTTCAACAACTCTTAGGTTTTACTTCTTCATACACCTTAAAGTAATTGTTCAAATTCTTTACTTCTATAGAGATTGCTATTGTTACTATACATTTATGTGCATAAGGCAAGACCACATTATTTCAATTTTGATCTGCAAAGCATGAACACACCGAACATGACATTGACACCAGCACATCCACACTGGTAATAATTTGAAAAAATACAAGTAATTGAATATAAACTACCTATGTAGGTGTCTGGCTCCAACACATGTCAGACACCAGATACACCTTTAATCTGAAGTGTCGGTGCTAAATGAATTTTGATTGCGTTTTTGTTTTCTTTGTACAAACAATCCTCTGCAACATGTATTGTGTATTCATCTTCAGAACCTGCAGGTGGCTTTAGCTTTTCACTGTATCAAAGGATCTTTGAAGAAGTACTAGTTCCCTTCATTCAGTTAAAATTAAAATGAGAGATAACAAAGATAAAATGAGAGATAGCAAAGTACGCCGAAACAACGGCAGAGCTGTAGAAGCAGGTGCACCTTCGTCGGAGAGTGATTTTGTTAATTCAGTTAAAGCAGCTACTGAAGTTCCTCGCTCCTCTTTTGAGTTCTATGTCTGGTCAGATGAAGGAGTTAATCTTCAAGTTGATTTAACTTCGTCCCCGTCAGATTGGACTAATTGGACTAACAGGTTTAAAAATGAGGTCCGCATAAGTGAGAATGTTAATGGAAACCAATCCCGGAGTCTTTGGCAAGATCTCAGTGGCTTAGGACAGAAATCTTCCTTCTTGTGGAATACAAATCATTGTCCAATTAATGATCGTGATGGACAGCCCAAATGTTCCTCAGGTTTGAAATTGACCAAAGATGGTGTTGCAGAGTTAGAACAACAAAAAAAGGATGAGAAACCTTTAATATCTTATTCGTTAGCTCCACGCAACATGACCGTAAAAGTGGCAGATAATTTAATGCAATATCAATCAACTGTCTCAGCTGAAGTAAGTTATGGAGCACCTGGCAATTATATATCTGGCGCTGAATCTTGTGCGAAAGATACGACTAAGGAAATCCTTACTTTAGATGCGCACAATGCTCCATTCAATAACTCACTTTGTGATTCTGTTGGCAACTCACTGTCTGATCTTGGCACACTAAAGCTTCAACATTCAAAGCCTGATAATGAATGTTCTAGGAATTGTGGTATTCCGAATGGTTCTTGCATTGTGAACCCTGGTGTGGTGTGTGCTGGAGCTTCATCAAGTAGTTCTGAGGAATTACAAAATTCGGAAGTTGCAAGTTGTCATAAATATACATCAGTTTCACCACGGGACAATGACGGATCCATGGATTTATGTGACCCGAAGAACAGTTCTGAAATGGAACAGGGCGGACTAGTCAACTCAAGCAAGATTAATTTTGTTACTGATGGGAACAATTTCCTGTCAAAAACTAAAGAAATGGTATAGTGTTTTTCTCTACCTTTTGAGATGTATGGAACACCTTTTCATTTTTTTCCCCCGCTCATTCAGAAGAAATTTCATATTTCCTACTTTTTATCTATGCTTAAAATAAAATGTACATTATATTGTATGCAGCCGAGTTACTCCACTTCTAACTTGTGATTTGGTGCTTGGTGGTACAGTATTGTATTTTAAGATGGACTTTTGGAGACCCTTTTGAATCATGAAGGCTATAGAGCTGTAAATTATTGGAGTTTATCTGTCATTTGTGGTGGTTATGTATTAAGCTTTGCATTATACAGCTTTTCCTGTGAACGTACTTGCTAAATAAACATGCTATCAACTATTGAAGAATTTGTAATCTACTAGAGCATGAAAAAAGAAATGTTAATGTTTCTAATCATTACACAATTGATATTATTACTAAATGCTGTGGCCTAAATGGTTCTGCTTCTCAAATAATTCAGATGTAAAAATCTGTCATTTTATTTTGGTTCTTATCGACTGAATTGGTATATTTTTTATTGTAGTTTGATCAGTACTTGTGTGCTGTTGTATTGTGTCGTTCTTAGTTAGTTTTTACATAGGTATAGCTCTTCAGATTTTGCTGTCCTTCATCTTTAGAGTTGTAGATTGTTTAACCTACTGTAACATTCCCATGAAAACAATTTGTACTTTCATGTTTGTGAGTGATGTGTTGAAGAAGATGATAAGAAATTGTTGATTATGATTTAAGTATTTGGCACCTAACATGTTTGGTTGATCCTTTTCAACTTATTGTGTTATTCTGATTTGCATAATGTATATATATTTTTATGTAACCCCTTAACATTATAAAGCATTCCTTTGTTTGCAGAAGGTGGCCAAAATTGTTAATGGAATGGAGCATTCAGGGTAATTGCTCTTGTCAGTAACAATTTCCATTGTTTTTCTAGCTTTTATGCCACTCATTTGAGCATATTTATACTTTTCTTATCAGATGCTCCAAATTTGATGACCCACTTAAGAAGTCTGGCCTAGATTCCAGTGATCAGGTTTCCGAAACTGAATTTCGAAAAAGGAGGAAACTCAGACCCTCTGAGATTGAAGGTTCAAGTGGTAAACCTGCTACAAGAATTTTAAGAAGCATGGCGAAAACTGCTGTTATGGTCCTGCCTAGAAGATCCACGAGGCTAATCTCCAAGGTGCTTTGACATTTTTTGGCATTGAAGTGAAATATATACAATGAATACAAAACATGAAAAGTAAACAAATTTATTCAATTTGATCGCAGCATTCAGTGTCTTAAATAACATGGTGAAAACAGGTTAACATCTGCAAATTGGTATCAGATATTTGAATAGGATGTAGATCTTTGAATTTCCCTTCATGTGCTTTTTATATTTTGAAATGTTAAAATCTCCACTGAACAGGTTTCTAATTGTTGTTATTACTCAAAAAAATCTTATAATGCTCCCAAACGAAGTCGAACAATTGGTATTTTCTTAACACAAACTTACAACCTCATTGGCATATTGATTCAGAGTCCAATTTTCCCTGTTCCCTTCTAGCTTCTATCTTGCTTACTGTAACCTGCTAAAACTACATTATTCACCTTTTCCCTTGTATACTTACAAAAAGGTAGTTCTGGCAAGTGCGTTCTGTTTTCTTAACTTGAGATGTTATTTTTTTTTTTTGTTAAAAACTAATAACTTCAATTGAGTTTGTGTTTGATTCTTCCATGTTTTCATACTGTTTGTTTTTGTTGTCCAGTGAGTTCATTAATTCCTTTGTGTGGTGAGCAATTTGAAGGCATTAGTTCCAGATTTTTCAATGAGACTATAATCCACTGTTCCAAAATGGAAGCATGACATTTAGTAGGTATGAATAACTCTCTTATCCTATTTTTTTAAAACATTTACAAAATTGTGAGATAGCCAGATAGGTCATGAAATAGAATTTATGACAGATAAGAATAGGATAAACCAAATAACTGTTCTCATGACTTACAATTTTTGTTTTTTTTTTCCTTTTTCTAATAACTATTAATGAAAATATATCAACTGAAGATAAAAACAAAATCAAACCACTCTTAGGGTATCTTTTATGAGTTGTGTTATTTTGACACAAATTCGAAAACAAATTTAGACAATAATTTGGACGGTTAATGCAATTTAAATACATGGTTAATAATGTTTAGGGGAATGTTAATGAATATATCAAGGTATCACAAGTCACAACGCACCAACCATCCACTAAACACAATTAGCCACAATTTTGAACATCCTTAACTACAATTTTCAGGTGTATATTTGAATACAAATTGTGGTTAATGGATATTATGTATTCTTGAACACCTAAAAATCATGTATACTGAACATAATTTGAATGGCTAATGAATGTCATGTATATTTGAACACTTGAAAATTGTGGTTGAATATGTTCAATGGTTGATGAAATTTAAAATTGTGGTTAATTATGTTAAGTGGATGATTCATGAGTCGTGACACCTTGTTTTATTCAGTAATCATCCGCTAAACGTAATTTAACCACATATTTGAACTACATTAATTATCAAAATTGTGGTTTAAACTATTGTCAAATTTGTGTGTCAAAATATCATTTTTCCATTATTTGGGAAAACATTTCTTATCCAAAACATTTCACCTTGTTTTATATTCTGGTTTCAAATATTTGTATAGAAAATGGCGAAAACATAAAAGAACTAAGTGAAAATAAAGTGACATTTCCTAGTTTGAGAAAACATTTTATATTTATATTTTCTGTTTTCACTGCTAATTACTTCCTCCGTCTCACAATGAGTGTCATTTAAGGTTTTCACACACATATTAAGAAATTCAATAATTAAAAGAAAGAGATAAAAGTCATATTACCAAACTACCCATCTTAACTATTGGTGGATTTTATACTATTTGTGTATATAGTAATCATTAAAGGGTAGTATAGGAAAAAAATAATTAAAATTGCATTGAAAATTCTAAATAACATTCATTTTGAGACAAAATTTTGTTGTTAAAGTGACACTCATTGTAAGAAGGAAGGAGTATGTCATTTTGCTTTCACTTTTCTTAGATAAAAGATACTTTAAGTTTTCTGCATCTGACTTTATGCTGAGGCCATGTTGCCCCAACGGCATATAACAATAATGGCTCTGTCAATCATGTTGATCGGTTTAGTGTTATGATTCTTGCACCGGAGGCCATACCTTTGATTCTCCAACACCCTTCTTAATTGGTAAAATGATCATGTAATCAAACTCACTTTATAAGAAAAGGCTTTTATTATTATTTATTTATTTTTATTATTATTGCTCTGCTGCTTATAATGTTAATTGGTTGCAGGTTGCGTTATTCTTTTGGAAGAGTTATAATTTATACCCACGGTAATATAAAGCAAGGTAGTCTTTTCATGTAGATTTCAGTTTTAAAAATGAGCCATATAGTTCTTTCTAGTTTTCGCATTTAGAAATTATAACATTATTGTTTGTATTAATAACCTTCAAGGCACTATTTCTGATTGTATATTTATATGGATCAGCTTACGTATCATTGAATTTACTTAGCTCGATGTCAGCCTGTTTGGGGCATAATAGAATTTGATTATTAAAACAAGCAGTAGTTGAGTTCAGATACAATAGGTATAGCTTGCCATTGTTCTGAAGTATGCTTCAAATTCCTCAATGGCTTATGTAGTTAACCTGTTCTGTTACTGATATAGATTCGTCGACTATCTTATCTTTGTTTTTACCATGTGCTTAATCAGTCACTTTGGTGTATGATTTGAATCATTTGATGCGTTAGTAATGTTTTAATATCTATATTTTATTTTCTATAGAGCAAATCATACTGCATTTTTATATAAAAAACAATAATTATATGTTCCTTTAGTGCAATTCAGATGTTAAAAAGTTGTGGAGATATTTGATATGTTAAGACTGTGAGTTCCAACACACACTACCCATAGTAGTATGTGTGAGTTTTGCATCTTAACTCTTTGAAAAAAAAAAAAAAAAAAAAACTGATCAATGGTGAATGTCTACAATTCACATAAGCCACCGACTGATTTTATTTATTTCACGAGTTCTTAACTTACAATATAAAGTCTTGACTGTAAAGGAAATTGTTATTTTTTAATTAATTGTGTAACAACATAAGTAAAAAATAATAATTGTGTAACAGCTCGCTTAAAAAATTAATATTGTAATCGTGTAACATTTTATGCATTCATTAACTAATTGGAATGGTGTCAATTGAAGCTGCTAAATATTTAATGCCTGAGATTATTTAACTGTTCCCTGATTAACTGATTATTATTGTTCATTTAAAGCTCTACCAAACTTACGTGGTACAATAGTAACGTTAATTTCCTCAAATATCAACATGTAGATACGTTTTATCAATATTAAAGATTAGTTTACTCAATTCTAATGATCCCCACCAAAGTCGTGAGTTTTCTTTTTCATCCTAACATTTATGAAAAGGAATTATTTCTATGATAAGTGTCTCCACTTAAGGAAGCAAACACAAGTGTATAAACTAATCAGGCAAGAGGATTTCTTTCACTTAAAAACTAAATTAATCTTAGTTAGACTTTATTTATTTATCGGAGAGTTTAACTGAGAGAAGGAGGGAGGTGTGTGATGTTTGCATTATACTAACA
Source organism: Cicer arietinum (assembly GCF_000331145.2). Classification (NCBI taxonomy): domain Eukaryota; kingdom Viridiplantae; phylum Streptophyta; class Magnoliopsida; order Fabales; family Fabaceae; genus Cicer; species Cicer arietinum. Next base: position 68,662,729 of record NC_021165.2, on the reverse strand, counting down.
AGCTATTATCCCATGCAACCATCCCAAAAACAAAGTAGCTAAAATCTGGAACACCTAGCAAAATGTGCAGTGCATTAAATAGTCATAGTCCCTGAACAATTCATGAAAAGATTTTATTGCATTAACTTTCTCATTTAATGCATTCACCAACAATATACATAGAAGAAGCAGATTATGTGTCATTTTAATTTAATTCACCGTCTATCTTCCAGTCCCATGTTCTTTTCTGCAACCACCCTTCAACATTTTTCCATCTATCCCTTTCATTTTGATTTTGATTTCCTCTTCCAACATCAGCACCATGTGGCAAAATGCATTGCAAAAGGAAAAAAATAGTAATTTTTTTCACCTTTCTCACCAAGCCAACAAGAAGCCTAAGCATTGAAAATGGTTCACAAGATCTAGTAGAAACACAAAATGAAGATTCTGGAATTTTTTCTCCCTGCATTTCTTCCATGGATTTTGTAAGCTTCTGATCACAGTGTTTTAGTTCATAATTAGATGTAATTTTAAGTTTGTAACACTTGTTCTTCTCTTGAAACTGCATTATCGACCTGTTTTTGTAATGATCAACCAATGAGTGTATAAATGTGGATGACAAAGTCTATGTGCAAACAATATTAATATCATTGGTGAATATTCTTATCATTTCTATTGTTTCATTCATATACTATTTTGGTGGCTTTGTATCATGAGGTACTCAACAAGACATTTTTTAATCTATGGTTTGAATATGCAAATACACATATTGCTATTTGAGCTTGTGGTTTTATTATCATACTTGTGTTGTTCAGTTTGGAGTCTTGGTTCCATGTCATCAATTGCAATCTCATATGGTGAAAAAGGTTCAGTTTTTTGTGGTTTGAAATCAGATGGTTCTCATACTGTGACATGTTATGGATCAAACTCAGCCATAATCTATGAAACACCAACCCATTTCTCATTTCTTGGCTTAACAGCTGGTGATGGATTTGTCTGTGGGCTTCTAATGGGTTCAAAACAACCTTATTGTTGGGGTAACAGTGGCTACATTGAAATGGGTGTGCCTCAACCTATGATTAAAGATGCTCAGTACTTAGAAATTAGTGCTGGTGATTACCATGTATGTGGGTTGAGGAAGCCTTGGAATGGAAGGCGTAGCGGTAGTGGTAGCGATAGGGATGTTTCTTTAGTTGATTGTTGGGGTTATAACATGACCAAAAACCATGTGTTTGATGGAAAGATTCAATCAATTTCAGCCGGTTCTGAATTTAACTGTGGATTGTTTTCTAAAAACAGGAGCGTTTTCTGTTGGGGTGATGAGACTAGTAATTTGGTGATTAGTTTGATTCCTCAAAAAATGAAGTTCAAAAAGATTTCTTGTGGTGGGTATCATGTGTGTGGAATCTTAGAGGGGGTGAGTTCTAGAACCTTTTGTTGGGGGAGAAGCTTGGACATTCAGAAACAAATTTCAGTGACACATAATATAGGTCAAGGAAATATTGATTTGGCTCCAAATGATCCTATGGTTTCTGTAGTGGGAGGAAGGTTCCATGCTTGTGGAATAAAAAGATATGATCATGAAGTTCTTTGTTGGGGATTTATGATCAAACCAAGCACCTCAATTCCTAGAGGGATTAAGGTTTATGAGATTGCAGCTGGTGATTATTTTACTTGTGGAGTACTTGCTGAGAAATCATCTCCAATTCCATTTTGTTGGGGTGTTGGATTTCCTACTTCTTTTCCTTTAGCTGTCTCGCCGCGAATATGCAAGCCTGCTCCATGTCCTTTCGGTTTCTATGAACTTGATCAGCAAAAGGGTCTATGTAAATCCCCAAATTCTGTTGTTTGCATGCCGTGCAGTA
>NC_021165.2:68637103-68660821 GCF_000331145.2 Cicer arietinum | reverse complement strand
AATGTATCGAAAAATTGGATGCAATTCGGTGTCTGATAGAGTGTGTGAATATAATTGTTCAGCTTGTTCTTCACCTGAATGCTACTTACACTGCTCCTCTTCATATTCCAATATTGGTACAGAAAAGAAAAATGAGAAATTTTGGGCTTTGCAGTTACAAGTGGTTATTGCAGACATTGTTTTTGCAGTTTTTGTTGTTAGTATTGTATCATTAGCAGTAGTTTTATTTGTCCGCCGCAGGATAAGAGATTGCGAGTGTTCGGCCAGATTAAAGGTGAAGAAACTAAATATAAGAAGTTCTTCCCTCCAACACGAGAACCGCAGGATCCGTCCGGACATCGAGGAGTTCAAGCTTAGGAAGGCACAAAGGTTCACTTATGAAGAACTTGAAACTGCAACATGTAGATTCAAAGAAGAATCCATAGTAGGGAAGGGAAGTTTTTCTTGTGTATTCAAAGGTGTTCTGAAAGATGGAACAGTTGTAGCTGTCAAAAGGGCTATTGTGTATCCTCCAAACAACAAGCACAAGAATTCCAAAGAGTTTCAGACTGAACTTGACTTACTCTCAAGATTGAACCATGCGCATTTGCTCAACCTTCTAGGCTATTGTGATGAAAATGGAGAAAGACTTCTAGTCTACGAGTTCATGGCTCATGGATCTTTGCATCAACACCTACATGGTCCAAACCAAGTGTTGAAACAGCAACTAAACTGGATAAGAAGGGTAACAATAGCGGTTCAAGCGGCCCGCGGGATTGAGTATTTGCACGGCTATGCTTGTCCACCAGTGATTCATAGAGACATTAAATCCTCAAACATCCTCATTGATGAAGAACACAATGCAAGAGTTTCTGATTTTGGTTTATCATTGTTAGGTCCTGCAGATAGTACTACTCCACTAGCCGAGTTACCGGCCGGAACACTTGGTTACCTTGATCCCGAATACTATAGGCTTCATTACCTCACAACAAAATCAGATGTATATAGCTTCGGCGTTCTACTATTGGAAATTATAAGTGGTAGAAAAGCCATTGACATGAAATATGAAGAAGGGATTAATAACATAGTTGAATGGTCAGTGCCTTTGATCAAATCAGGAGATATAGCTGCAATTTTGGATCCAACTCTTGAGCCACCTCATGATGTTGAAGCATTGAAAAGGATAGCTAATGTAGCTTGTAAATGTGTGAGAATGAGAGGGAAAAATAGACCTTCAATGGACAAAGTAACAACATCTTTGGAAAGAGCACTTGCAATGTTATTGGGTAGTCCATGCATTGATCAGCCAATTTTGCCTTCTGAGGTGGTTTTAGGAAGTAACAGATTGCATAAAAAAACATCTCAAAGATCTTCAAATATGTCAGTTTCTGAAAATGATTATTTGGCTGAAAATGAGGAAAACATAAGGTTTGAGGTTAGAGCACCTTCATGGATAACATTCCCTAGTGTGACATCTTCTTCTCAAAGAAGAAAGTCATCTATGTCAGAGATAGATGATGATGGGAAAATTGTGGAAGTGAAGAATATGGGAAATGTTGGAGGGAACAGTGATGTTTTGAGAAATTTAGAGGAAGAAATTGGACCTGCTTCTCCACAACAGAAGCTGTTCTTGGAACACAATTTCTAATTAACCATGTCAAGCTTTATGCAAACTCAAGTTTCAGTTCTCATATGATTGTGTCATTTGATGATGAAATTTGATATTGTTCCGGTTCCTTTTTAAGTTTATATACACATACAAAAAAAATCAATTAATTTTGTTACTTTTAATGAAATCATTTGTTTTATTTCTATAATATATTTATGTATTTATTATCTTGTTTTAATTATTTTTCTTCCTGCAATAAATATTTAAGAATATTATGTTGCATTAAGCTTTGAGAGTTACAAGTAAATAGAAATAAAAAATTTCAAACATATACGTAACATTTGATCGAGTAGCACTTCCATAACAATTTTTTGGCATGTATTTGGACCATATATATATTAAGTTAGAAGAAAAATAAAAAATAATACAAAAAGTATTGCCCTCACGCAGGATCGAACTACGGACCTTCAGTTTACAAGACTGACGCTCTACCACTGAGCTATAAGGGCAACTTGTTATATTATTTATATATAACATATATAATTACTAAACAATTATTTTTAAGTGGGATATTCGCCCCATATTAGAGTTTAGAGGCCCACTTCTTAACAACATTATCCACTTTTGACATGTTAATCAATAGTAGTTCATAATTTTTGTTTCCAGAAGAATCTGAAATATACTTAATTTTAATTTAAGTTTCAGATGATATAATATTAATTTAATTGCAGTTTTAGTCCCTCTATTTTTACCAATTTATGAAATTAATTTCCTTATTTTAAAAATCGACAGTTTTGGTCTCCCTCTCATATTTTTTAACTTAAAAATAATGATTTGACATATTTTAAATGATGCAAGATGCAATTTTATGATATAGAACCATCTAGATATATTAATTATTCATATGTCATTAATTAAATTATAAATATGAAAATTTTATGAAGTTGAAAGTTAAGTTTTTACGTTATTTTATTTCGATTTGTAGGTCTTTATTATTCTACATCATCGTCTTATATGTCATGTTAATTAAAACATGTCACATTGCTGTTTTTTAGTTAAATTTTTTTAAGGAGAAATCAAAATAGTTGACTTTTAAAATAAAAGGATCAATTTCATAAATTAAAAAAGTAGGAGACTAAAACTGCAGTTAAATCTATTATACTAGTAGTAATTTTCAGGTTGATCTCTTTTAGAAAGTTTGCCAACAGAAAACAAAACAAACATGGTATGAATCACCATCCTTGTATTACTCTTTCTTTTTCTTTTCATTTATTGTTGGGTTGGATTTATGACTTTTGTTACAGCTTCTCCAACCCTTAGATTGAGGGAGAGAATATGTAAAACAACAAAAGTCCTGTTTTATAATAAAGAGAAGAGAAATTGATGACAAGAGTAGGAGGAGATAATTAAAAAAAAATTGATTCCTTTTCAAAAACACGCTAGATCATTCAAGGTTCGAAAAGTAATCTGTATTTTTTGTAAGAATAATTTGTCTTTTTTTTTTGGAAGGTATGCATTTGGCATGATAAATTGCACAACTAAAAGAATTGATTAATCAATAGTTAAAATGTTAACTTTATATAGTTTGTTTTACATGTTCTTGATTTGATTCAAATATCAACTATTATCCTTTCACTTTATTACTCTCTTAAGTATACCCAACATGAGCCTAATTCTTACAAAACTATGTAATTGCACATAAATATTGTTCTTTCTTTCCTTTTCACCTTCTTCAGATTTATACTTCTCTTTCACTTGGCTCACTCTTTACTCTCTAGTACCATTCTGTCTCGTAACAAACGGCAAAGCTCATTTTCCCCTTTCTTTTTATCCAAAGGTAAATACTCAAATGCGACAGTAAAAATGTGTGGGAAAAAAATCACATCAACAGCCACTAAGTCCACGTAAATGAATCAAAACAATTCATAAGTTCTATACATATTTACATCATCACAACTATGTACAACAAAATCCTAAAAAATAGAGGGGTGGGGAATCAAATAAAGCTGCAAAATTGATGTACATAGTTCTGTTCTATATTTTTGAATGGAGGCCATCATCCTGCTGGATATATATCTTTTTGATGAAATCCAGTTGATAATCTGGTTCCTATCAGAACCTATTGTCCAGCTGCAGAGTTAAACAAAACCAGTGATATTCGATATGAACTGAGAATGACTTCATCCATTTGGATTCAAGGTTAGCTTTGAAGAACATTTGATCAAATCCATATGGAGGGGTTTCTAAACTGTGTTGCCATAGCATCCGATAGAAACTTGACTAGGTTCTCTCTCTCAATATTTTTCTCCTTCTTAAGTTCAAGGTGTCGAACCTGGAGACAATTTAAATTAGTTAATGTAACATAGTCTAAGGATCAGATTGCATCATGCTGTCATGTAGGCCATATGCCCCACTTTAATAGAATTCTGTTCATAGCATATAAGGATAAAAAAAGGGGACTCTATCGAACACATGAAAAATCCTCTTCAAATAGAGATTATTATATAGCTGATGTGAGTTCTTCATTGTTAAAGTTATTATATAAATTCTATGATCATTGATACGTTTACCATATTAGAGGTTCAAAGAAAATACCACAACTCTAATAAACAGATTGACATTGATAAACCTACAGACAGAAGAGATAACTCTAGGATTGAGAAGAAAAATAAAAAAGGATGACAAGCTAGTTACATATTATGTAGTTAAAAGGGATTAAAATTATGATAGATTATCAGGGAAGTGTAACGTCCGTAGTAGGTTCCACATCAATATTGAATATATGCCCTCTCAACCATGATTTTAGTGATAATACATATTTGATTTATGTTGGATAAAATTGATTTTTTGTCTAAACCTCGAGTTGAATAGTAGTAATAAAAATTAGTTTTGGCTTTAGGTTGGAAAATTTATGCTAGGTTTTAAATCGAACTTGCTTTTCGAGTAAAAACATCCATACATAAACCACTTCACTTCAAACTCAATCTTACATATCTTAATCAAATCAACTTCATTCAAAATAAATTTTATCAAATGTTCACTAGTCTGTGTAATTCAATATCAGAATTTTCCATAGCTATAGCTATAAGCTATATGAATCAACAGCCGTTTCCCCCTACCACCTTGGGATGGCAATAAGATCCAAACTTAATAGCATCCATAAAAATTATCGACCGGTTTTTACCCATCAAATGGTTACACTTTCAAAATTTTGGGTATGGGTACTATAGCCCCCAATTTATTCAGTCCCAGATAAAATATTTATTATATTTAATAAATAGGATTTACTCATTATTTTTAATGATTTTTAAATTAAGTTCTGTCTGTAATGTTTTATAATTAGGAATTGAATTATCTTTGATTTCTTTTTCAATTGGGTTTTATATTACATTGTTGTATGCTCTTTTGTCGCCAATTTTTCATTATTAAAGTTAATGTCATAACAAGAATAATGTTTCATTAGTTTGTCAAGCTAGCAATTACAAAAAACCGTTTTTGAATTGACTAAAATATAAGCAGTGGGCCTGTGCCTGGGTATGTAAGTGCCATAACGGTACAAGCATTAAAAGTGCTATTTGCTACCCACAAGGGTATGGAAAAGGTACTCTGCTCATTGTCAACCCTACACTCATCCACCAGCCTTCTAACAAGTAACATCCATATTTTGTCACGTCACTACTTTCATAGTTATTTTTGGTCAACAATAATAAATTCTTGTAACGGATTCTTTTGAATGCTCTCATGCAGCACTATTTATATCTCTATCGGGGACCTAGTTCAATTTGCTTTATTAATGCACTTACAAAGTATACAAGGCTTTACATGGAGTAAGATGTCATGCACAGAAATTATTTTCATGTGACATTCCATATGGTTGTGGTATATGGAGTAATTTTCAATAGGACAATCAGATAAAGGAATTATACAGCATTATATAATATTACCTTAACTGAATCTGTCAGACAGACACCTGTATCTGTAATAATGACAAGACATTTGATATCATGTTCATTAGCGTACTCATACTGCTCTGTGAGACTTGGATCAGGGATGGGAACAAATTCGGCCTGATGACAAGAAAGATGAATGAGCAGAACCTTCATTAATAATACTAAATTACAAAATTACTAAATTACGCAGTTTAAAATTGTTTAGATATCTCAACCTTAAAGTTTTCCTGCCATAACTCAGCAACTAGTTCCATGCGCTCCACTAACAGACCCCCTCCTCCTCTTGAACAGACAAGAATATTGATGCTGGCTTCATTTCTGAAACAGTTGAGAAAGTTAAGTGTATATGTATGCAACCAAACTTACTCCTATTAGGTGTTTATGTTATTTGTGCACATGTACACCCGTGTATAATTGAAAATACAATAACCTAAATGCTGAGATGTTTGTAAAAATAACAAATTTAACAAAAAAATGTATGAGTTTAAGGACACTAACCTATTGGGCTTAAAATCGACAGGACAATTCTGAATTATTGTCTCTAGTGCAAGGCTAGTCCCCACACCAGTGGGAGAATTTCCTTTCTGGAAAACAGAGAAGACAGTTAGAAACAATATAAAATTCAGACAAAAGAAGCTTTAAGTTGTCCAAGACTGCTACAAACAGAAAGAAAACACCATGAACAACTGAAGCATATTCAGGTTAAACATGCTGATATCATCAGTTAAGATAACTGACTAATATATGTTGAGGGAAAAGGTATCAAAAAGTATTTAGAGCACAAAGGACAAACAAGCACATCAATCAATACTTAATCATATTCAGGCCAATGAGTCTATGCATCATTAGTTGAAAACACAGTTAGGAATCCAAGCAAATGACAATCAAACTATATAGTGGTTAAAAATACATAGAAATATGTGATTCTGAACATTCTGGAAGCATGCTCAACTGTCAGAATTGCAGACAGAAAATATAGTATAGAAGATACAAGCCATGTTAATGCCAATCAGAAGAAATTAAATTTGAGTGCATAGCCTACATAGTCACTACTCCACAACTGATGAAGCAAATAGTCATATCGACCACCAACAGCTAGCAAGACACCTTCAGAGAGTGATCCAGAACTGTTTTCCTTCCTTAAGTATACCTTCCAAGAAAAGTTCAACTTCATTAGAATCATCAAAACATACATACTTCTAGTCCTTCTGCTTCCTTGATGCGATTCAAAGAACTATTAGGCAATAACAATATAAATGTTTCAAATATTAAAAAGTGCTTGGTTCATTATCAATAAAAAATGAGTAGCAGTTTATGGAATATGGATAATTCTATTTTACAAGTATGCATGATTTACCGAGTTATAATAACAATTTTAAAAGGTAGTAAAGCACATCATAAAAAACAAGCAAAAAAAAGGTGAATTTCAGAAATTCAATGCATTTTCTACATCCTATATTACATATATTTCTACAAGCATAATGACCATGCGACGATGGATATCATTCAATATCAATCTTTGTCAGCCACCATAGTTATATCCTGTTGAAAACCTAATAATAAAGTACCTACTACTCAAAGTTTCAAATTTACAAAGACAAGTCACAAAGAGGGGGTGAAGAGTGTATCTTACAAAATGCAAGCATGGATTCCATGCCACGAGGGTGCAATAATTTTTTGAAAAATAAAAGACAGATTTATGGTACCTGAAAAAACAAATCTCTATGATAACTTTCAGTTGGCGGCATTAATGCATCTATATATACATTTTTGTCAATCCTCCAAATTCTCAAGAGGCTGACTAGCTCGGACAATTCATCAAGTGCCTTCAAGGTACGCTTATCTGCATTAGTTTACTATTTTCCGATGAGCATGAACTTCCTACTATAATATGTAATTGTATATTTCATCTAACCACAGAATAATACCAGATGGCAGAGCTCCTCTTAGTCTGGGAAGTGCCTGATCTGCAGATCCACAGAATCTCAAACCTACAGTCTGCAACCTATTTACCATAACTTCTACTAAATCCAGTTCCTGGAAAAGCATTGAATTTGCAAATAAATTAATTTTGACTGAGAACTGGTTTTTTTAACATGGTAATTACAGAAAGAAACTGACAGTTTTCACAGCAACAATAGCTATTGCAGCCAAACATACAAAATTCCTTAACAGATTTTCTCACCTGCAATAGTTGCCGCCTTATCACTACCCATTTTGATTTCCTTTCTGAGGATTGAGGACGCAATGAACCCATCATTGAAAGAAGCTTCATAAAATCATAGATTGGTCATACTATATTCTTACAAACTTAATGATATGGGTTTCTCGATTACACAGCTAACATACCTCTGCTACTTTAAGTCTGTGTTCTACCTTGATTCCAGTCCATGACCAAATTGCACCTAGGAGGCCAGCATGGTTTAGATGAATGTCACATGAGTCGTCATTGAAAAAACAAGTGACTATGTCCCTCGTGACCTGTAATACAATTGGTAAATATGATATGTTTAGTACACCACCAAGTGATCAACATTTTTATATGACACAGTCTGAAAGATATCAGAGACACGAAATGAACAAAATACAGGTTGAGTAATAAATATCTGTCCCCTTTATTTTATTTTGAAAATAAAAAAATTGAAAAGTATAGATTTATTGACCATGCTAGTGAAATATACGATTTTCCCTTTTATTTACAGTGGTTTTACCACTACCTTGCAGCATAATACTATCATGAATAACTGTTTATAGCATGCAGAACTTAATAAAAATAGAAAATAAAGCCAAAAGAAATTATAAAATCTACAAGGATACAGTAGAAAATATCACCTTTATGACCTCTGCTTCTGTCAATGCTGAAGTACCACCAATAATGTCAAAATCTCCCTGTGAAAATGAGTTTGAATAAGCAATACAAATTGTTGGAATGTTTCATGCAAAGCATCACAAACCATTACAGAAGCTCCAAAGTCCAAACAGATTATTCATGGAATGCAAGAGAAAATACTGGAGATAGTTTTATATTCTTCTTTCACCAAAACCAGAGAAATATCAGTTATTAATTTTGTTCCTTGAGATTGATTCAAAAAAGAGAAGAACCACAGAAAAATTCGTAAGAAAAAATACTGCAGAATGGTACCTGAAGGTGGCGGTTTGGTGATGAATGTCCAACTGCTCTTCTGTAAACATATGATATCTCATATCGTTTGAATGAAGATTTCTACACATAATTTATATTTTGTCTCAGATTTTTCATGCCTTTTTGAAAGTCGGCTAAAATAATAGAGAAGCAATGCAAAAACTGCCAAGGACATTTCTTTCTTACCAGATACAGTTCAGAATTCAGATATATATAAAACACCTTTTCCTTCCTATACATTTTATATTTTTTGTTTTGTTACGCCGGCTGAAGATCTTATCCGCAAGACTACAGATAAGTTAACAAAATTTCTTTCTAGTAAACTCAGGCTTTAATTTAGCTCCTTCCTTTAACATCAGTTTAGGATGTCTTTGTAAAAATCTATAGGTTAAACTGTTAAGAAAGACTTATAATTAAATCATCTATCATTGGTCCTAATACGTGAGCAAGATAATATGTCATTCTCTTTGGAGGACCAACCCCAACACTTATTGTCACTATACAAAAACAAATGCACATTATCTATAAGACCAAGCATGATTCTGTAGGTATTGTGTTTTCAATAATCTCACAGACCAAGTTATGCCATCTAATCTACTGTGAATAGTTTTGTTGAGAGTCACACATTAGATCTGACATGACTTGAAAATTGAAAAAGTGTTTATAGGTGAGAAGCATTCTTGACTAAACAAACCGGTTTTGTTGGTTTGTTGGTTGAGTTAGACCCAAACCCAAATTTTAAGATAGTATCAAAGTCTGTCCAAGATTTATTGAACCACCAATTATCGGGCCACGCTCCAGATGTCCAGTCTTGGGCGCGAGGAGAGTGTGTTGAGAGTACCACGCGGGATTTGATATGGTTTGAAAAAAGTGTTTGTGGGAGACATCCCTCACCATAGAAGCCGATTTTGTAGGATTGAGTTAAACCAAAACCCTAATTCTAAAATGTTCAAAAAGCAATTTTAGGGTGCAAAAGAATTTATTGTGAATCTTGAAGGAAATTTTAATACTATTGGTTTTCCTGTTCTGTTTGAAGAGCATTATTTATATCCAATATTACAAAGCATTATTGTACAACTTACATAACAAACTGTACTACTCCCTCCGTCTCACAATGAGTGTCGCTTTTGCTGATTTCACACATTAAAAAATCACTTTAAATAAAAGAGAGAATAATAATTTTACCAAATTAACCATATTAACAATTGGTTTGTTTTCCATTGTCATAAATACAGAGTGAAATATAATGATTTGGGAATAATGTACTCCCTCCATCCCTTTTTATAAGCACCTGTTGTTTTTATTACACATATTAAGAAAAGTAAGAAGTGAATTTATTGTGTTCATTTTATGTGTAGATGTTCCTAAAATATTATTTGTACATGAATGCATTCAATTTGACTTTTCATCTCCTAAGATAAATTAGTAGTATTAATAAGGGGTGTGTTTGGGAAAAAATAATAAATGCATCTAGTAATTTGAAAGGAGACTTATATTTAGGGACAATTTTCCTCATCGGGTGCTTATAATTAGGGATAGAGGGACTACATACTAGTAATTACAGGGTTCAATTGAAAAAATAATAATTAATCTTACATTGAAATTTGAAAATGACATTCATTTTGAGACAATTTTTTGTTGAAGTGAAACTCATTGTAGACTGAGGGAGTACTAAAGAGAGTTTATATCCACATATTCCCTTACTTCAATAGTATATCAATTATTGAAATATTTATCATATTAATTTTAACATAATCAAATATAGTTGAAAAGAAAATGGGAAGAAATAAAATCAAGCTATTATGTCTAGTACCTGGTTAGATATAATCCAGTTCACAAAAGGCAAACGCAGCTCATGGCAAAGTTCAAGCATGTCTCCTCCATGGGTCAGAAGTTTAACTGCATTTCTACTCAATGAAAATCAAAGCCAGCAAGATTTTATCTAGGCTGTCAAATCCACAAAGAACTAAATCACAAAATAGTAAAGAACTTAAATGAAGATATAGACCTATTAAACTGTGGACAATCATCCATTAATCGCATTGGTGATATTTCTAGGTGCTTAGCACAATGATGCCTGAAAATTTCCTTGTTGACATCGACAACATAATCTCGGACCTCAGTTACAAAATCTGTGTGCTGAATGGATGAACTGTTATCTCCCACTGACTCCATTCTACCAACCTGACGAATGTGTTTTGTGCTTAACATTTCTTCATCAAAGATAGCATTTAAGACTTTATCGTAAATGCTTGTATCCTCTGACTTCTGCATTGTTCGCAGGATATCTGAACATAGAGAGTTGATACTGACTCAGGGCAATGGAAGAAACTTAACAACAACAAAAATAAAAAATAACTCCAAAGAAGGGTGTACTACAGTCTGTACTAAAATGCATACTTCACAATGAAATTTCAGTTGCATTATTAACTGGACTTATCAATATCATCTGATTATTTCTATTTTTATCTACTCCTTGGCTGTGGCCACTAATTAAAAAAGTTTCATATTCATAAAAAGTAAGAATTCAAGAGAGCAAAATACATACAACACAGATATATATATATATATATATATATATATATATATATATATATATATAAACAAAAACATATAGTCCGTAGCTGTAACAAATTAGAGACTTCTTTACCATGAAAAGAAAAAACTATCAATATCATTGAGCGTTCAAGAATATTATTATATCTAGTATACACTCCCACACCCAAGAACCCTTTGGCCTTATCAAACTTTGACTACTTGGTTAGAGACTTTATTATCATGTCATGAACTAACTCTCCTAAAATCTTAAGTTGTTACGTGGAAATTTATGCATATGTTTTATACCCGAACATAGCATGCACATATATATTGAGTGCAGCTGAACACATGTGACTAAAAATAAACACACACACATCGATAGTATATTTAGAAACATATGCAATTCTCACTGTATCAGAAACCAAAACCTCTAAATAAATGTAATCATACTCTTGTGTGTGCAAAATGACATTAAAATTAGTAAATTTCATAAATCTCCAGACTACCTTTGAACACAAATTGTCGGAATGTATTATCAAAAAACAAAATTGATGGGAACGCATCGAGTTCAAATTTTGAAAAATGTGGGGGGAAATTTTAGGGTTTGCGCATGACTCGAAAGTCATGATTGATCAATAATTTTCCTTTTGTTTTGATTGATAGTCCAATGGCGTTGATGTTATTTGGTCCATGTAACTGACCCCACCACCTAATGAGATCAGATGGTGAATTCTTTTGGTTGATAATAACCGGTACTATGTAGGATCATTACTATAATAAATTGCAGAATGAACAACAAAGGTCCTAATAACTTGCCATCCAACAATTCAGACTCCATTCGTGGAGGAAATGCATTCTGCAGAAGTTCTGTGGCAGATGGGCGATCTGAAGGACCTGGAGACATTAAATGCCGCAGCAAGTATTCCTGTTGTGGAAACTCAGCAACCCAAGCAGGTGGAAGCTCCGCTTTCTGTTTCAGATCAGATAAAACAACATGCCTCTCCATTGCTGTCCCAAATGGGTGCCAAAGCTCAAAGAAAACCACTCCTAAGCTGTACATGTCGGCCTGTACATCAAGTAAACCAAAGAATTACATAATTTTACTTGAAGCCGACATATTATATGGCTAGAAGGGGATAATGTGATTGCTGAATGCTTTACACCTTTTGTTGAAGAATAAAGGGAAATCAGATTTGATTATCTTTTAGTTTATAATATTCTGTTTATTTTTATTTTATGACTGTCATTATTATTATTGTAATTTTTTTTTCCTATATAAACAGCCTAAGGCTATAGTAATATGAAAGTATTTTGCCTACTACTTTCTTCACCTTTTCATCAATCTTGGGCCATCCTTGCTCAATTTCAGGAGCTGTATAGAAATATGTCCCAACTTGTCCAGTGCCATCAATAGAAACTCCAGTTGTATCAGTGGGATGGGCTAGATCTTGGTCCAATTGCTCCAACTTCAAGAACTTGGCTGAAAAAAAAAAAGAATGAGAGAAAATTTGTTATTTCATCCACATACAACTATTACTCCCTCCAGCGTAGAAAGCTCAGACATTAACAGGGCATTGTTTTAAATGAAGTTTTAGATCAAATCAAAAACGGGGAAACTACACCAAGAGGTACATAATGTTACTGCAGACACAGGAAATGTGTGTATATGAGCAGGCAATTGTCACTGACCTTGACTGTAACATAAAGATGCAATACATCGATAAATCAAAATTGCACATACAAACCAAAATGCAATTGAACACCTTGCCAGCATACGGATTTTTAGGCCTATCGTATATTCTAATAAATTCATGAGCCCCATTAACACATATTGAAGTTGTCTATTGTTGCAATAAACTAGATAGACTAAACTTTGGAAACATACATGAAGAGAAAGAAAATAAGCAACTAATGGATTCAAGATCTTACCGAGACCAAAATCACCAATTTTAATATCATTGCGAGCATCAAAGAATATGTTACTTGGTGTTAAGTCCCGATGAATTATTCCTTGCCCGTGTATGTGTGCCAAACCTTCCACTATTTGGCGAAACAAATGCCATGCCAGTTCTTCGTCAAAATGATTATATGATTCAAACATCTGACGAAGAGTCCTTTTAACCCAACAACAATGAAATGTAGTGAATACAACATAGTGAACAATAATGATTACAGATTGTACTTGTGAAATTTTGTTGAAAAAGAAAAACACTAAAAGAGCAAAGCTAAAGCTAGACTTTTTCAAATGATCTCTGTTGAAAAACACAGTAATCCTAAATCTAAAATAGTTTGATACCATATTAAGTCCATGGTGGTATGTGTTATCTCACAAAGAAATCCACACGTGAAGAACATAACTCACTGAAAATCTTACCTGGGACAGTACTCCATTTGTATATAAAGATATGTTGATTCTAGCTGATTCTCGCGCCCAATGGCATCATTGGAGCTTGCAGCTTGGTAACTGAAAGTAGAGCTCATTGTAGTCCTTGAACCCGAAGCAGGATCCCCATAAGAATCTGCAACTCCAGTTTCAAACCATGCCTGCAAGTTTTACAGCTACTAAAAAATTAAAACCGTCATATGAGCTCATAATAATGTGGGAAACTAAAACAATTTATTTGCATTTCTACTCATACTTTCAAAAACTGTGTCCCTCTTACAATATAATCAAAGAAGTATTCACTACAAGTTACATATACAAAAGAAAAGAGATGATGGTCAACATAATAGAGCATACAGTTAATGCAGAAACAAAACGAAATAAAAATCTGACACAAGAAACATAAGTTTGAATATTAAGCAAATTTGTGCACAAAATAATAAACTTTGTACCTGATAATACCGAACAACATGTTGATGTTGTAAACGTGAAAGTGTAGCTACCTCCCTGATTTTCTCACCATAGATAGTTGGATAAACAAGTAAGTTATGGCAATTAAAAAACGAGTATACAGGTAAACAGGAAGAAAAAATAATCAATGGGCACAACTGGAAGAATCAAATAGCAACATTACTTTTATAATTTCCAAAACATGAAAGAAAAAAAATGATATGGGGAGGAAAACTTAGGGGGAAATGAATTATATCGAAACATGAGATGAGACAATAAATAAGATAATTGAACTTGGCTTTATGAAATCAAGTTGACCAAGAAAAAAGTCCCTGTGCGATGTAACAAGAAGATATACTCATACATATTTACAAACCATACTTGCTCTCCTCTTGGTTTTAATATGACTTCTCCTTCTTATGTCATGTCATTTCAATTTTATGCAACGGAACAGTAGCATCAATTAAGTAAATTTGGCCAGGATATATTTTCATAACTTTTTCCTTTTTCAATTCTCTTTTAAATCTGTATCCAACTTCTATCAAATCCTATCTTCTAGCTTTATGATCTACATCAGATATCAGCTCTTTTTTTGTCAATAAACATATAGTAGCTCTAAGTTATATCTTGATTCCCTTAATATAATTTAACATACAGCTACAAGACATACAAGCTGATGCAGCTGTACAGGATTTCATTAAGTTTGAGAACACTGAGATACATAGTTTTCATAAATTTAGGTTAAGCATTAGTAATTTAGTACAGCATTAGTAAAACTGAAGCAAGGAAGAAAGAAATAAAGTGTATTAATGAACAACAGATAGCAAATGTAACCATTCTCAGTATCTTGGATTGACAGTAACAATGAGATTGAAGAAAATGGATCTCAGAATCTAAGACAGGTAGATGAAATGCAAATTTATTCCTAGTCTCGTTGAAATCCTACAATAAATTATGGTCACCAAAAAAAGTGGGCGGTAAAGAAATGAATGAATAAAAATGTTGACAACTTGACATGATTAGTAACTGAGATATCTTCAAACACCACATCAATTAAGACTTTTATCAGAATAGCAAGTTTTTAAAATTGCCATCATGCTTCCCGTAGGATCAATAAAACTTATTTTATGTCAAAGAACAAAATTAGTCCTTGAAGTCAACAGCAGTTATGATTACTGCTTCAAAATATTGCTTTAATACCCAAAATTAATCATAAATTTCAGCATGCAGGAGGAGGATCACAAAGTGCAGAATTGCAGATGAACCATATAACCCACTATGTAATAAGAAATTGAAGATTTACAAAAACTAGATCAGAAACTATTCTAATATTATTAAATATGACTGCAATGCATGGGGTATAACTACATAAACATTTGTGAAAAAATTACACATTAAAAAGTAAAAGTTAATCTTGCCACCGCAATAGCAAGTTCCTTCCTAGCTCATTTAAGTTCACCTTAATATTCGGTCAGGCATGCTTTTGTCTTTAAGGCGAATTTTCTTCATTGCATACTGCCTTCCATCGAGCTTATTTTTGCACAGCACAACATGCCCAAAACCACCATGACCTATTTCCAATGCCAGGCAAAATCTTTCAGTAAATGATTAGAAATGTGAGAATAAAGTCATTGAAATGCTTCATCCAATAGAAATAAAGGTTAAGCAGCAGTTAAACTATAATAAATTGAAGAAAAAAAAAAATTACCTGGTTGGGGGGGAGGGGGTAAAGAAAAACATTGTATTATTTGCTATAAAAACAAACAGCAAATTGCAACCTAAACTCTGGACTATCCAAAGAAAAAGAAAAGACAAATCTACAGAAATTTGATAAGTTATGAGGTAATACAGAATTGGGCCTTTCTCTGAATAGAAAAATTCCGTCAATAAACTTATGACCAATTTGGATGACAATCTAATTTCTTGATCTGCTAGACCTTTCCTATATAATTGAAAGAAGAATTTCATTTTCTATACCCAATGAAGTGAGAAGATATTTTTTCCCACTCCTTATTTACAATGGTACAAGAACAAATAACTAGAAAACCTTCTTGTTTGACTTAATGTCAATAGTTAGACATCAACGAGAAACTTAAGGAGATAATTGGTTTTTGTTTCGAGCCTGTCCTAGATCTGCTATCAAGCCACTCATATTTGTCCACTCTCTAGTCTCTAGATCAGTCCTAAGTTTGATGGGGTGTTGTTATTGGGCCACCCGCCTTTGTCTAAACTCCAAATATCTAATCTTGGAGAGTGAGGGGGTGCATTGAGAGTTGCCAATTGGATAGTGATATAGCCAGAATAATGATTATAAGAGAGGAAAACTCTCACCACATAAACTAACTTTTGG
Organism: Cicer arietinum; assembly: GCF_000331145.2. Lineage (NCBI taxonomy): Eukaryota > Viridiplantae > Streptophyta > Magnoliopsida > Fabales > Fabaceae > Cicer > Cicer arietinum. The sequence continues at coordinate 68,644,420 of NC_021165.2, read as the reverse complement.
CCCCCTAAAATGTATGATTGTATCAGAGCATATCCTAGATCTGTGGGGCCACCGTCAGATGTTCAGTTTGATAACTTCAAGTTCCAGTTCTCAAGTCCTGGTCCCACATTGGATAGTGATATAGCATAAACAATGGTTATAAGTTGGGGGGGGGGAACACTTACCCCATGAGCTAGCTTTTGAAGTTGAGTTGGTCAAGCCCAAATTCAAAACAATACATCCAAATACATGCACAATCCTTTTATAGAAAATTGGATTAGAAGCTATGTCACAGTGCACGGTTATCACAACCCAGATTTATTTGTTGAAGGTGGTGTGCGTGCTTCTTGCTCTGATGAGGAAAGATGTGTGTTATTGCACGTCGGAAGTCTTCCGACAACGCAATTTTTTGGGCAGGTAAGTGATGGTCTGTAAGACCGTAAGTAGTTAGGTTCTTCTATTTTGAAGAGATACAATAAGATGTGGTAAGATCCCACATCGACTAGAGATATGACCAAGTTAGTCCTTATAAGGCTTGGGTAATCATCACCTCTTGAGCTAGCTTTTGAGGTTGAGTTAGGCCTAAAGCCTAAATTCTTAGATGGCATCAAAGTTTGTCCTAGATATGTTATGTTATTGGGCCAACCATATTTATCCACACTTCATATGTCTAGTCCTAGAAGTGAGGCGGAGTGTTAAACTATCAGTTATTGGGTCACATGCTTTTGTCCATACATCAGATGTGCGGCCCTGAGAAAGAAAGGGTTTGTTAAGATCCCACATTGGCCCAAATTCCAAGACGTTAGGGTCTTATCTGTTAATGGTTCAAGATTGATTTTTCTGAGTGGTATTGGTAATGACTTCGCATAACAAAGAACTCTCAAGGGATATAGGATCTGAGACCAAAATGTGGAACCCAGGAACTATAAGCAGAATAAGAACTGAACCTGCTTTGATGCCAACTTGAGAAAAAAAATTCAACAGATACTTTTCTGAATTTATCAAATGTTTTGCACTCAGCAGCACATTGATGTTTCTATACATGAAAAATAAATACAACTTATATTTGACAAGAATAATAAATAAATAAATAAATTGTTTTCTAAGATATTAAAGTTCCAGTTTTTCATAAATTCCTATTGTTTCCAAAGCTATAATAACAATTCCTGTTATCATTTCCAACCAACACAAAGGCCTGGCAATCGAGATCATCAAAGAAATTATAGTACTCTACCACCATCATGGTATACATCTAGGAGTATATAAGCGCAAAGAATTATATATATAAATCTATATAACATAAAACAGAAATTCATGAAGTTCCTTTACCAAGGGGGCGTAGCTCCTCAAAATCATTTAAATATCGAGAACTGTGGGGAACTGTATTAGAGCCTCCAAAATCAGAAGAAGGTGTCCAAAATTGAGATATTTTGGATGATGCCTAGACAAAACAAATAAATAAATAAGTAAATAAATAAATATAAATTAGCGGTAAGAAAAAGAATATATGTTCCTGTGGATTTGCCAACCAGGTGTTTCTTGAAGATACGATGAAAGGTTTTGTTGAAAAGGGAAGGCGGTTTTGATGCCATATCACGTGCCAAGTCAGAAAAGATCTGGGAAAACAACTCAAATGATTAGGATCATTGTAGAACTAGAAATTATTTGAAAATAAAAGGAAAAAAATATTTTTATTTTTGGTGACATAGCAATCTTTTTTATACCCCTAAATTGTACAGCTCTGCTGCTAATTGTGGCAAAGAGTCGGTCAATGTGCCTTTAGAAGCACAAACAAGGCGAAGCATGTGAACCTAATGCAAAAGAAGGAAAAGCCAAATTAATGCTGAGAAAAACTATTGTGACAAGATGATAGCGGTAAAATATGAGTATTTTTACCATGATTAGATCCTTTTCTATTGTTTGAGATGCTTGATGATGAGGCAAGGAGACAGAAGATATAGACTCTGACGACTCGCTGTCATACACACCTTTGTTATCTTCTGTTGCATACTCATCAACAATAAAATACTGCATGTGAAATGATAGAAAATAAACGAATTGGCATCAACAGATGCAAGGCAATTACAAATTTACAATGGTACCAAAAAAAGTATTACAGAATTTCTAAATTTCAATGAAACATTAATAATTTCCCATCCATCATAAGAATGGAGGTACATTGCATCGTTTCAAGGAATTTCCACATAAATATTAATCTTGAGTTATCTTTAACTAGTTCATTAGAACGAACCTGAACCTCAGATAAACAAGCCTGAGCCTAACAGGTAAGTCTGGGTTTAAAAGCCCAATCAGGTAATGTTTTTCCTATCTGGACGATTGATTAGGTTTGTAATAAATATTGACATAGGATGACACACGGACATTTTTTTGCTTTTAACTTATTTATTGCACAATTATTTCAAACATCAAACCTACGTCCACTCAAAAACAAATGTTAATTACTTCTAAATCACATGATTGGCATTGTTCACATGATTCCCATCACTCATTATGCACCAATACCATCTACTCAAATTGCTCAACATTTTGTCCTTCAAAATAAATGGCCATTATCATTACCATTTTTTCGTTCTGGTAGAGAGCAAGATATCAAAAATCCAAAGTCATTGAAAGACTTGTCAATTTCGGCAGAATTCTGGCCTACTATAAATAATGACTTTAAGAAGAATAATTCTTAAAACTATTGCCCTAATATAGACATTAGCATATGATATGTAGGAAAAAAAGAAAATATTAGACTGATGTTAGTGATGTCAAACAAGCAAACAAACAGTACACAGACCCTTACAACAAGCATATCATGTCCTTTTACATTACCTCTTTCTCACCTTCACTGTCGTTCCCTACAAAATCTTCCACCAGAGATCTACTTGAATGAGTCAAAGATAAGATATTGTTACTGTCTTCACTAACTTCTCCAACAGTATCTAATTTCGCAGGAAGTTCTTGCAATATGTACGGGTTTTCCTTGCTATCAGATTTCTTTTCCCGGGCTTCAAATCGTGGCTTGGAGGCATCTAACTTAGAGGAAGGAAGAGAAGAACTTTTTCCAGCAGTTTCATCAATTCCAAAACCCCAATTCCAGGACTCTCCATAGCCACTGAAAAGGTCGATGAAACCATAAACAAAAGATCTATTTTTATTTGAAGATGCAATAATATCCTTGGGACACAATTCTTCAATGCCTTCTGTTGTTGTGTGCAAAAACTTCTACAATCGGAGGATAGAAACATATTACCATCGGTGTAAGTAGCAAATTGACTTGTTCTTAGAAATATATGATCGACCAAAATCAATAGTTATATAAGAAATTAAAGAACATCAATATTGACTTCTACAATCTTCTTTTCTATTTAAAACAAAGGACTAACTAAGATTGATTTTATGATTACATGCTTCAGTGAATAGTAAAAAAAAAAAACAATGAATAACAATAGTTATGATATCTTAACATAAAATAGTATGTAATAGTAAGCTTACAGATTCAGTTGGTTTGGCAATAGGCTCAATTCCAGACAGAAACTCTTGAGCTGCCTCAACTAAATTAAAGATCATTACTCGTCCCTCCCTAGCATTTAAATTGGCCTGAGAAAAGCCAATAACAAAATATATAACATTTTACATGTGAAGAATATATCATCACACTTACCACACTCACACAAAGAATACATCACCAGTTAACAACGAAAGAATAGTTTAATCCCAAATAATAGTTAGGCACCTGATCAAGGAGGAGAGACAAAAGTTTATTAGCATCAGTATCTGACAAACCCATCTCAGGAGTAATCTGCAACTTGGGACACTTGAAGGGATACCCAGGCAAGCACCTAGCCAAAAAAGAGAGAAAAACAGTGATTGGCTTCACAGCAACAAAGATCCTATGAAGTACAGACACTAGTAATAATTTGATAAAACAGATGTGATTGTATGCAATCACAAGTGTCAAAGTCATTTCGGTGTCCGAAAACAGAAGGGATTGTATGTAATCACAAGTGTCAGATACTTGGACACACATTCAATCTGAATGTTAGTACTACATAGCAAAGATCTCCTTATTCACAAACAAAAAAGAAAAAGGCAGGCATAAATAACAAAACATACCTAACAACAAGAATTGCAGAAACATCCACATCCTCATAACCCATGTCCTTCGAGTAAGGCCTGCTCAATCTCAAAACAGAAGTGAGTGAGACGCTGATATTAACGACACAACAGTACAATATCACCATTACTCCCTCCATTCCAAATCTTTGGTAGTTATAACATTTTATTTTTGTTTCAAAACAAACTCAAGATATAATTAATCTTTGTTTTCCAACTATACTCTTACACTGTATATGTTCTTTGCATTGAAAAACAAGAACTGTAAAACATGACAAAGTTAAGGGTATTTTGGTACAAAATATACTACATCAATTAAAAGATTTCTCCGTCACCATTTCTTGATCTATGTGCAAAAATATATGAAGCACGGATAATGTCACATACCATTTCTTGATCAATAAAAATTTGGAAAAATAAATTAGTTGAACGTGTCGATTTTATCAGAAGTATCCGTGCTACGAAGGCAAAGACCTTAAACTACCAAGAGATATGTAATGGACGGTGTAATTAATTAATTAGTCAATGATTATGAATAGAAATACTAAACCTGAGCTTAATGGCAAGTTGAGGAAGCGATCCAGGAACAATTTTGCAATCCTCTTGAAAAATTGCACATCTAATAAAAAGTTGGTATATGAAACAAAACAAGAGAGAAATGCGATAAAATAAAATGAATGCATGTGAATGAATGAAAGTGTTGAAGTGAAGTTGAAAGGTTTAGTAAGTTAGTGAGTTACAGTGCGGTAATCTCTTCGGAAAGTTGTTCGTTATCATCATCTTGACCGAATTGAGAAGCGTGGTCTTTGGAAGGCGTTCTTGCTTTGCTTCTTCGTCCTCCACCTCCTCGTTTCTTCTTATTCGAACTATGTCCCATTGATTTCTCTCAACTTCAATCGGAAGTGTAACCGTTTTGGCACCGTTGGTTTCTTTACGCGGAAAACACGAAGCAGCGAATTCTTGATAAGAAGGAACAATGGAGTTCGCGAGAATTTGACGAGAAGTTGAAGAATGAAGAAATGTGTTTGTTTGTGTGAGATTGAGTAGTCAGAGAAGGTGGCGCTTCATTACATCTGCATTCAGCACCTTTCTTGTAAGTCTTTTTTTTTTTTATAACAGAAATGCTTGTAAGTTTTTTCGGACGAGTAAATGCTTGTAAGTTGTGACAGTTTCACGATATTTTTTTTTTTAAATAAAATAAAATCACTAACAAAAAATAAACCATTCTCACTAGATAGGGTTTTTTATATAAATATCTCCTTTTTAAATCTTTAATATCAAATTGCCCTACTTCCAAAATAAAATATCAGATCGCCCTACTTTTTAGTCTCAGTTGCAAGTCGCAACCTGGGGATGCGATTTCTTGAAGGAAAAAAATTTGGTCTTCACTAGATGGTCGCATCCTAGGGATGCGACCTCCTACTTGCCTTAATTTTTTTTTTTTTTGAATTTTATTATTATATTTTTGGGTATATTATATTAGATATATTATATTTTATTATTATTAAACATTTTAAAAATAACTATAACATTAAAAAATACAAAATATTATGATAAATAATTAAATTAATAATATTATATAACTTTTAATAATTATTATAATAATAAAAATAATAATAATAATAATAATTTTAATAATAATAATAAAAAGAAAATTCTATTAATAAAATAAAAATATTTTTATTATTTAATATATTCAATAATGTATTTTAATATTATATATTCTTTGGTTGTTGAATTTTGTTATTTATTATTAGGTATATTATATTTATTATTATTAAATATTTTAAAAATAATTATAACATTAAAAAATACAAAATATTATTATAAATAATTAAAATAATTAATTTAATAATATTATATAACTTTTAATAATTATTATAATAAAAAAAGAATAATAATAATAAAAAGAAAATTCTATTAATAAAATAAAATAAAAGTACATTAAATTAAAAGAAAAAATACATTAAAAAAAGAAAAAATACTACAAATAAAAAAATACATCAAATAAAAATTAATTATTGTCATCTAAATGACCTTCAGTTCCACATCTACGCGATAGTCGAACTCGTCTAGCCCTTTGAACAACTTGAGGTTGTTGTGGTTGATTCTCGTTGTAATCTGTTTATGGATTAGAACCACTACCACCTGCTTCCGTATAATTTTGAGTTTCGACATTATACATAAAATCAAAAGCCGCATAAGCCGACTCAGGAGTTGTGCAATGAGTATCAAACAAATTATAGAAAATTCCACTCTCGGTCGGATTAATGGGAGTGGGTATTGTTGGCACTGAAGGAACGTAGTATTGAGTCGGTATATCTGTAGCTTCATGAAAATGTTGTGGCGATGATAAAGACGGTGTTTGGTGCATGATATTTTGTTGTGGGATTGATTGAAGCATAAAGTGAACATCAGGATATGTTGAAGGTTGCAAATGTGGATCGCGCATGTATCTTTCCACATATATGTATAATTTAGTGTGATGCGTGAACCAATTCATATATTCGTTAGTGTGGCGTAAAACACCTTCGACGTACTGACCTCACAATATGTAATTCTGACGTTCATTCCAATGTTGAATCTCATCTTTCCAAACCACACTCCAATTATCATCAATACCACGTCTCATGTCGATCTCATGGTAGAGCGTCATATCTTCTGGAGGTTGCAGAATTTGTTGATGAAAGCCGAACTGAAGCGCGACTCTATCTGCATGATGTTTTTCGACGATATGATAGTAGTGCAGATAGGTACATGCAGCCCAAGTGTTGATCTCTTGTTCGGGTACCTCGTGTTGGAATCTGAGATACGGTCTCCAACGAAACTGGATGTTAAAAAAACAGGTTAAAGTGAATATTAAGAGATATAAAAAAAATTTAAAAGTGCAACTACATGAGAATGAATATATTACTTCTTGAACCATCATATGATCGATTGTATTTCGGTATCCTTCTATATCGTTGTGAAGAACTTTACTGAAATTTAAACCCCCATAATTAAATCTGTCGAATATATAAAAATAAAAAATATAATAAAATTAGTAATACGAATACGGTAAGTAATAAGTTTTAAAAAATAAAAATATATAAAAATTATGTGCAATAGTTACCTTTGTGCAAGTGGAAATATCCATGCACTTGGTGCATCTGGAGCAACACAACTCAAACGATACCATGCCCAGTTTTGCAACAACAACGCACATCCTCCCATCGA
>NC_021165.2:68633786-68637054 GCF_000331145.2 Cicer arietinum | reverse complement strand
CCCCAACTATAGTGGGATGCTTTATTTAAATCGCCCAAAAGTGAAAGATATTTTAAATGTACACGATTATTGGATTTGTCTGGCATCAACAATCCTCCAATCATACGTAATATATAGGCTCGACATGATGCTTGTTTTTCTAATTCGGAAGCGTTTTCACCGACATTATCAAAAGTATCTTTGAGCCATTTTAATTTAATAGAATTACCTTTTGTTGCTCCCTCGAGTGGGATAACTCCTAAATATTCTTGACAAACATCTTTAATCTTCACAAAATTTGAACCACTAATAGGAATACCAGACACATTTAATCCTAAAATATAGTATACGTCTTCTAAAGTTATTGTGCACTCACCTACCGAGAGATGAAAAGTATGAGTTTTTGGTCTCCACCTTTCAACCATAACAGTAATCAAACCGACATCGATCTTGTAGTTTCCTAGTTTGATCACTTCACCAAATCCAGCTTGTTGCAAATACGGTAATATGGCTTGGTTCGGTTTTTTATTGGCATGACCATGACATTTTAGTTTATCCTTCGAGGGATTCTGAAATTAATAATATAAAAAATATTATATATATAAGACATTAATATAGTAAAGTTGAAGAAAATGTGTTTGAGAAATCGGAGAAAGTGTGTTTGAGAAGTTGGAGATATTGATTTTTAGATTAAGATAGAGGAAGTGTGTTTGATGATGTTGGTTGATGTAGGTTTGGGGTGTTTATATAGGAAATCACAGGGCCAGAAAGCGATCCCCAGATTCAGCCACGTGGGAGGTCGCATCCCCACATTGCGAACCCTTCAGGAGGTCGCAGGGCCAGGATACGACTTCTTTGAGAGGTCGCAGGGCCAGGAAACGACTTCTTTGAGAGGTCGCAAGGCCAGGCAGCGATCCCCTGATGATGAATCCCAGCCGCTCATTTCTTTTAATCGATGGTTGTGGATGCTTGATGATGAATTCTCATACTTTTAGTTGGACCAATCAAATTGATCTATTCAATCTTTAATCTTGACCATCCAAATTTATTTATCAACGGTTGTGGTTTAGTAGAAAAATATCAATCCTCATACTTTTATGTGGACCAATCATATTGATCTATTCAATCTTTAATCTTGACCATCCAAATTTAATTATCAACGGTTGTGGTTTAGTAGAAAAATATCAATCCTCATACTTTTAGGTGGACCAATCAAATTGATCTATTCAATCTTTAATCTTGACCATCCAAATTTATTTATCAACGGTTGTGGTTTAGTAGAAAAATATCAATCCTCATACTTTTAGGTGGACCAATCAAATTGATCTATTCAATCTTTAATCTTGACCATCCAAATTTATTTATCAACGGTTGTGGTTTAGTAGAAAAATATCAATCCTCATACTTTTAGGTGGACCAATCAAATTGATCTATTCAATCCTACTAACTTCTATAAATAGAAAACTAGATCACACTATATCACCACACATTCTATCTCATCATACCTTCTATCTCATCATACCTTCTATCTCATCATACCTTTTATCTCATCATACATTCTATCAATTACATAATTATGTCTTCTCAACAAGTCATTTGTATTGTTTATTACAATGGTTCAATTGTCGATGGAGTTGAAGGGAAAACATTTGTAAGTGATTACAAAAAGGCGTTCAAAGTACATTCTAGCAACAACCTTGCTCGTCTAAAGAATGTCATTAAGAAAAAGTTGTAGTTCGACGACAACGTGACGATAACTGATATAGTTTATCGACACTTTGTCTTCTTTGGTGAAAATACAACCAGATTTCAATTGATGAAGGTTTGTGATGACGAAGATGTTCAACTCATGTTTGATGTTTATGCACAATGGTCACAACTTGGCACCATTGAGTTATACATTACATTTGAAAGTGGTCCTACTTCAACAATATTCTCCATCACAACACTATCAACCATACTCTAGCCAAAATGAACAAACTCAACATGTCCACAATGTCTCCCAACAACTTCATCACGAATCTCTCCCAACAAGTCCACAATGTGATCTTCCACTTAGTGTCCATTATAATATCAATGAGGAAGAATTAGGTGATTATAGTGAATATGATGAAACATACTTCGATGAATCATCTGGTGATTCTGACGATGATGATGTTGATGAACTTATCCCACCTGTATTCGATCTACCATTCCACATGAAGAACACCAATCTATCCACCGCAAACCAACCAACTGAATTTGATCACATGTTCATTGACGAAGTCCCAAATTTAGGTGGAACTCTTGAAGTTGGAATGAAGTTTCAGAAAAAGGATGAATGTGTACATGCAATCAAGCGTTATCATCTAAAACAATCATTGAACTTTGTGGTGCAAAAATCAGATCTAGAAAGGTACGCATTCTAGATCTAGAAAAATCATCTAAAACAATCATTGAACTTTGTGGTGCCTCATACATGCACAAATTCTGCACTATCACAAGATCATACAAAGCTCGATTTTAACATGATATGTGCAAGTATAATGCAAGTTATGAGGATGGACCCTTCAATCAAAGTGAATGTCATTATTGCTCAGATTCAGGCTTTGTATAACTACACAATTAGTTATAGAATTAGAAAGGCTTGGTTGGGAAAAAATAAGGCAATCGAACAAATTTATGGCAATTGGGAAGAGTCTTACAATCAACTTCCACGATGGTTATTAGTTATGCAAACGTTTGCTCCAGGAACCATTATTAAAATGGAAACAATCCCAGCTTATAATGAACATGGTTTGATAAATGGGATGACAATCTTTCATAGACTATTTTGGGCTTACGTTCCATGCATATCTGCGTTTAAATTTTGCAAACCAATTGTACAAGTTGATGGAACTTGGTTATACGACAAGTATAAGGGAACTCTATTGGTAGCAGTTGCACAGGATGGGAACGACAATATCATTCCAATTGCTTATGCTCTTGTGGAAGGTGAGCCAAAGAGGCTTGGAGTTTCTTTTTAAGAAATTTGAGATCACACGTCACTCCACAAGCCAACATTTGTTTGATTTCAGATAGACACGAATCTATCAAAAGTGCTTACAATAATATGAATAATGGGTGGCAACATCCTCCGTCAAAGCATGTGTTTTGCGTCCGACATATTTCACAAAATTTTGCAAGGGAATTTAAGGATAATGCTTTGAAGAACAAGGTTATTTCTATGGGTAATAATTTAATTCTTACTTCTTATCATTAATTAAAAATTAAATTATGAAGTTTTATAATTAGTGTAATAATGCATTGT
>NC_021165.2:68621566-68632564 GCF_000331145.2 Cicer arietinum | reverse complement strand
TTTTTTCTTTTAATTTAATGTAATTTTATTTTAATGTATTAATATAATTTTCTTATTATTAATATTAAAATTATTATTATTATTAAAATTATTATTTTTAATGTATTTATGCTTATATGTTAATGTATTTTTATTTTATTTTATTAATAGAATTTTCTTTTTATTATTATTATTAAAATTATTATTTTTATTATTATAATAATTATTAAAAGTTATATAATATTATTAACTTAATTATTTTTATTATTTATAATAATATTTTGTATTTTTTAATGTTATAATTATTTTTTAAATATTTAATAATAATAAATATAATATATCCAATATAATATACTCAAAAATATAATAACAAAATTCAACAAAAAAAAAAAAATTAAGGCAAGTAGGAGGTCGCATCCCCAGGTTGCGACTTACAACTGGAGCTAAAAAGTAGCACAATCTAGTATTTTATTTTGGAAGTAGGGCCATCTGATATTAAAAATGGGATATTTACCCCACTAGATAACCTAATCTCAAACTCATATGTCAATATTTTTTCTCTATTTCATACATCGATAGCTATTATAAATAAAAGAGAGGAAGCGGTTATTTTACTTTATCTTTATTTACCACTAGAGTTTAAACTGACACTTTGTTTTTCTATTATGTTAATTTATATTAATTATCAATATAATTTTTTTTTAATTTAAATGTCTCTCTTCAATCATCTCTTTTTTTTCTATTATTCATTACTGGTTTTTTTCATTAGTAAACTATTATTGAGAAGATAAAAGAAATTGGAAAAATAATTTTTATAATAAAATAAGTCTCGCCAACATTGTCTTTATATTATAGATAGTATAGAAGATAATTATATTTTTTTCTATCATAGAAAAGCAAAGTGAGATATAATTTTATGGTATGCTTAGCAAAATAAACGTTGCATCATATACAAATTTATTTCAATTTTAATAGTTGGATTGACAAATTATATTATTAAATTAAATGAAATACAATATTATTAGTTTAATTGTAAAAAATAAATTTATATATAATATAATATTATTTTATTTGTGAGACGGAACTGAAAAATTATATTGAGGATTGGTGAAAATATAACACATGAAAATAACTAACTTTTATTTTAATAATTTTATAATGTTAAAAATAAAGTTACATCATGCATATTTATTTTAAAGAAAATGAAAATACACGCATCAAGTTTTTTTATTCTATAGAGGTAGGGTTAGTTAAAAAATGTTATAACCAGTTTCATACGTAGTTCAAATATACAACAGAGGTTGTATTGGTAAAAGAAAATAAAAAGAATAGAGGTTGCCAAATTATTGCAGATCGATTACTATAGGAAGCGTAAGTTTGCCTATCCTTTTTACTAGGGCGGTGAATATTGTTCTGTAATCTGTATATAGAGTTTGAATCCGTGCAATAAATTAGTATCATTTAAAAAATAATATAATATAAATAAAAAATGTAAACATATAAAAAAAATTGTAACTATTAGTAAATGAAAATAGAAATATATGGCACATTTGTTATAAAATATTAAATAAAATTATTTTAATTTTCAATTGCTTATAGGTTTTTCTAAAGAGTTGAATTTGTTATGTGTTTGTTAACTGTTATGAAAATTATTTTTTTTTTATATAAAAAAAAATCTTTGAGAAGTCAAACTTTTCATTTAAAGCAGTTTTTATATGGGTAGAGATCATTTCCAATTTTTTTCTGAAAATATCAGATTTAAAATAAAAAAATTGTAACAATAGATCAAAACTTTTAAAATTAATTATTCAGAAAAAAATTGTTTTTGTATTAAAGTTATTCAAAACAGTTTATTATTTTAAAAAAAAAGTTTAGATATTCTCAAAATAAATCTTTTAATTTTCTTTAACAAACGGGTCAAAAATATGGTTGCTACGGTTTATTTTTGAAAACATTGATTTTTAGTAGTTTACATTTGTTGTTACCACTTTTAAAAAATCAAAATTTGGAATAACCTAAAATTGATTCAAAAGAGGTTATATTTTCAATAATTTATCGTATTTTTTTTTAATAAATAATTATTTTTAACGAATAAATTTTAATTACAATAAACAAACATAAAACAATTTTTATTTTTTTAGAATAATATTTATATATCGAATGTCAAAATAATTTTTTTTTTATAATCCATAATAAACAGACCCTAAAATTCTTAAAACTGATTATTAAAAATTCATAAAAAATCTCTAAAATGGTCATAATTATAAGAACTCATATAATAACATATCAAAAGTACAGTGGTGTGTGTTAGAGATTGTACTATTCAAAAGAAAAATTATATATGATACAAATTGAGTTTTACTTCTAAAAATGTATAGAATATAAAATTAAAAAATTATATAATTATTTTATTTTTTTACTCAATATAATTGTTTTTAGTAATATAAATACCAAAGTTTTTTATGCTAATGAAAGATCAAACCACTTATGTCTTATGTGATAAAAAAGTCAAGAGTCAAACAAAACCAACAAAAATTAAATGACGTAAATAGTAAAAAATGAGATAGCAAAGATATGTTTTACTTGTAGTGCACGACATTTACATTGATACAAATGTTGTCTATAATTTATTCATAGAATAATAATATTTGTACTATATATGAAAGTTCCTAACCAATCTTTTTTTGTCAAATTTTTAAATAAATTTTAATGATCATTAAATTTTATAATAATAAATAATGGTTTGTCTAAATATGAACTTCTAAAAAATATTCATTTTTAATCAGAGGTTCTCTTAATATATTTGCATTTACAATAATGTCGGGAGATTTACAATTTCACCATCTTATTGCTGTTTGATATCAATTTGATAAAATATGTATCACGATTTTTTCATTTAATTTCAGGTAATAATTCAATTATTTTATCTTTTTTGTTTTTTTTCCCGAATAAAATTCACAAAATTAATCATCATCTTCAAACATAATCCATATTTTCATAAATTTAATAACTCAAATATTTAAATAAATTCATATTTGCATCTTCAACAAAAACAACATCAAATTTATCAAATAAATAACTCACATTTAATGTTGGTGAATGATATAAAAAAAGAAGAAGATATTCTCTTGATGATTAAGAGATCAAATATTAAAGTGTGAGTTCTTTATTTGATTAATTTGATATTGACGTTGTTGTTGTTGTTTGAGATGGAGATATGAGTTTTATCTGAATGTTTGAGTTGTAGATTTGATTAATATATGAATTTTCTTAAAATTGATTATTAATTTTATGGATTTTGTTTGAAGATGATGATTGATTTTATGGATTTCTTTAAAAAAAAATAATATTATTATTGATATTTTATGACATAATGATCGAATCGTCACTTAAAATTAATTAAATGATTAGATTGAAAAAAATAAAACATTAAATTATCACATGAAATTAAGTTAATAGACCCTAAAAGATATTTTACCTATAAATTTATATGACTATTATTTTGATTATTATGTTCTTAATGCAATTAAAATATTTAACTTGATTTGTAAAACTCATTAGTTTAAAGAATATTAGATGTACTAATGGTAAACAATACTATTATTTCGTTATCTTTATTACTTAATTATTTTATTATATAGTTGAAAATATTAATCATTTTTAATTAAGTATAATTCATTGTAATGAGAAGGAAAACAAAAGACATACTTTTATGGAGGTACCTTATACTACTTAAGGATAAAAAGAATAGAATATTGGATTCCTATAGACACCATAGATTACTTACATCCTTATTATCATTAATCAATACTAATACTAGTGTGTTAACTTGTCTGTCACATGGGTATAAGTGAATTTTGAAAAGAAATTATATATATATATTATTTGTGAATTTTTTTAGAAGATATTTCATGTAAAAATCTCTTTTTTTTTTTTTTAATATCAATATTTCTATGTGAAAAATATTCTCTATATTTTAATTCATTTTAATTCATTTTACCATTGTTTATAATAATTAATTGCTGCAAAAGAAATTAATCTCTTTAAATTTAAATATTTTTACTTTGAAATATAAATAATAGATATAGTATTTATAGATAAAAAATTAGAAGATATTTCAGGTAAAAGTCTATAATTTTTTTTCTTCAAAATGTATGATCTATTTTTATATTACATTTATCCTTCTTGAATTAAAAATAACTTTGAAGAATTGGATAATACATTTTAAAATAAATGTCTATCCTTCAATTGTTGACATAAATAAAATATACATAAAAAGTCGTGTAATTAGAAATTCAACTCATAGTTTTTTATATGCCCATATTAATATGCCTCTGGGCAAATAATCATATTTGTATGATATATTATTATACTTAATTTTGATTTTTACCCATAATTAATTTTTTCATAGAATTATTTAAATAATTATTAGATAGATAATTATTAGATAGAAAACTTTAAATAAATTACTCTGTCTCGATCATTAACACAAACATAACAATATTATACACTAACATAAATAAATTGCTAAAGAAGGAAGTTGCATGTCAAATGATCAAAATAGGCTTAATTG
The DNA here is from genome assembly GCF_000331145.2 of Cicer arietinum. Taxonomy (NCBI): domain Eukaryota; kingdom Viridiplantae; phylum Streptophyta; class Magnoliopsida; order Fabales; family Fabaceae; genus Cicer; species Cicer arietinum. Next base: position 68,628,012 of record NC_021165.2, on the reverse strand, counting down.
CAGTTTTGGTCCCTCTATTTTAACTGAATCGCGAAAATAGTCCTCTTATTTTATTTCTCCCAAATTTTGGTCCCTCAAACATAATTTTTGAAATTTCATTTTTTTTTTGTATTTATTTAAGTCACAACATGCCTAAAGATCTCATTTGCAATAATTGTACCTTAAATTTATTATCATAATTGGTGTAGTACGACTTTAAAAAATGAAATTTCATCAAGTTTTGGACCAAAATTTTGTTTGAAGACCAAAACTAGAGAGAAACAAAATAAAAAAACTATTTACGCGATTCAACTAAAATAGAGGAGACCAAACTGCAATTAAACCATCAAAATAATGTGTCCATCTCATACTTTTTCTGGTAACCTTTTGCATTAGATAGTTGAATGAATTTATTCATTATAAATCAAAATAATTTTATGGGGTCTCATATAGTATAGACAAAATAAATAAATTTTATTCTAAAAGTTTAGTAGTTTAAACAAAAAATTAAAATTTAAGATCAAATAAGCAAACATTTAACCATTTTCTTTAGCACAAAAAACTAAAAAAAAACACAAATTTATTAAAGAAAAAAATAAAATCAATGTGACAAAATACAGAGAGAAAATAATTAAAGAATGTGAAAACAAAAGTAATTATTCAATTTTTTTAGAGCAGCAGAAGAATGAGTGTGAAGAAAATGACAAAATAATATAAATTCAAAAGAATTTAAAAATATCTTTACAAATAACAAAATAAACGACAAATGCAAAATAAAATGCATTACATATACATCGACATGTCATTATCTAGTGATATGGCTGCAAATGTACTAAGTAATCTAGATTTGAACACTTCAACTTAAATGAAATATATAGTATAAATTGTTTCAAAACCCACTCTCATACTATCATAGCAAAATAAAATTTAATTCAAACTATATTATAAAAGTAAAAGTAGCAAATAAATTAAGAAGTGAAAAGTGATGTTGATGATCTAATGTAAGAAAAAAATACTTTTATGTTACTTTAAATCACCGCACCTTGTCGCAACAAAATATGTTAAAATAAACAAAGAAAAATCAACAACAACAACAAAAAAAAGCAAAGAACCAAAGAAATAAATTAAAAAAAAAAAAAAAAAAAATAGAAGAAGGAATTAACACACAAGGAATAAGGAAATTTTGGCCACTAAATCACACCACAATCAAAAGTAGTATTTTTAATCAAACACCTATTTAATATAAAATGACACTCGAACAATAAAATAATATTATAAAAAGTATTCTAATCCAAAAATTATATCTACTAAAGTAATTTACTTATTGTTTATTTTTTTATTGTCCCTATTCACTTCCTTCAACTATTATTCTGAAGTACCAATGGACAATTATTTTAGTCTAGGAAATTGACAAAATGACTTCGGCACAAAAAATAGAAATAATTCTATTACTCTGATCTTTTCTAAAAAAACAAAATCTCAATTACTCTTGTAGAATTCATTGCTAGAATATCTATATAACTGGTTTGAATATGAAAGTATCGTAAAATTAAGACCGAATTTCCACATATATTGCTTTCAAATTTTAAAATGTATTTTTTTATTATAAAAATGATATAAAATAAACAATAAATAAAAATAATAATAAAAATTACTACTAATAGAAATATTATAATAGATAAGTATTCTAATTAAGTGACAAATATCATACTTGCCATAAAATAAATTTTGCTTTATTATTATGTATAAACTTAAAATCCAATGAATCAACAAAGTGAGTTAATAGTATAAGAAATGAGTTTTATTTTATTTTATTTTATTTTTCAAAATTAAGTGGCTAAATAGTGGGAGAAAAGCATTAGAGACAAAATTTTAATTAATTTTATACATAATAATTACCCATAATTTAAGAGATTTTTTTTACTAACTAATCAATTTTTATCGATAAGATATGATCTCGGTGGTGGTCGCCCAAATTTCATTGTCCTTGGATCACTGTAAATATTAAACAAAATCAATGTTTTGGTAATAATCTTTGTAACAATATTTGTTGTGTTCTTTTTTATAAGTATTCATTAAGTGTTTTATATATATTAAAAAAATAATATATTTCATGTATAACTATTATTAAATTATTCATTGTGTATAAATGTATGTAATGTTAATTTTTTTTTATATTTTAAAATAAATAAGTAGTATTAATAGAGGTAAATTTGGAAAAATAATAAATGCATATATTAATTTGCATAAAGGATTATATTCATGGACAAATAAATTTTGAATATACAATTATAATCAGAGAAGAATAGAGTATTGATTAGATGGTACAGATAAAAAAAATACTAGTAATAATTGATTTTATATTAAAAAAAAAATAACATTTATTTTGAGACATATTTTTTTTAAAGTAAAATTCAAGATAAGATTAATAGATAATTATATATACTTATTTTATTCGTTATATAAGTAATTACTTTATTGAAGTATATTGTACCTCCTTGGGTGAATTCTACTTGGGTCTATTTGATTGGAAATAATTAGAGTGGAGGGAAAGGATTTTAACATAGAAAGAGGTGAGAGAGAATTTTTTTTTAAAGGAGAGAGAAGAGAAATTTAAAAGAAAATGTAAAGTTATGTTTTTCACCCATATAAATTTTAAAGTTGTATTAAATGAGAGGTTATTAGTCCAAAATTAAACTAAATGTTATCTCTCCTTCAAATTTATCACTTTCGGAGAACTAAGTTAACATACATATGTGAAATAGAAGAACCATATGTTATTGTCTTGCAAAACCTACCCCATTATACAGTTTTTTTTTATTTTTTAGATATATTAATTTTAGCATTGCACTACCTCCCTGAACTCAATTATAAATTTAGTAACCAATTAGACATATATTAAAAAAATGGTTAAATGTATTTAACTTTTTATGCAATAAAAAACTAACAATTCTTTTTAAAACTACCTCTACTTTTCATCTAATATTGCATGAAAATTTGTTACATTGAAGACTATTTAGATAATAATGACATTAAATAAGATAAAATTAGTTGAATAATTTGTTTATTATTGAATACTTTTTTCTTATATTTGAGTTTATAAATAATATATCAATATTTATATGATACGATACAAATAGTAGTTATTTTGATCTTTTAACTATTTAGCAATGAATTTAATCATAAGTCAATATAAAAAATATTTATTGAGAGTTATCAACCTCTTGTAATATATAGGTCAATAAAACATAGTGGCGTGACAAACTTTAGTGGCAGCCTCTATCTTTTATTTAGTTTTTTTTTTCTTTTTATTTAAGGAGGGTGATTTAGATATAATTTTTAGTCAAAAAATACTCTTTTAAATCGTTTTTTTCATACTTTTTTGTTCGAATAGGATAGTCTCATCTATTTAGTTTTTTTTCATTGTTTTAGTGTGATATATATTTTTTTGATTTTTTGTTTTATTGCGGTGTTCATTTGATTTTAGATTGACATATCAACTTCAATTTAATATAAATTTAATCAATGCTTTTGACGTTTTCTATGTTGCAGTTCTAGAGACTTACAAATTTCAGATACACCAAATTTATCATATTTGTAGGTTTTATTATATTTATAAATATTTTATTATTTTATTTTATTAATATAAATGTTGTGAATTTGTTCATACATTCACTCTTTTTATTTTTATGATGTTGAATTGATTGTTGATCAATGTATTTCTATCAATTCAAATGATTGTAATTTATTTACTAAAAAAGAAAAAACTCTTAAAATGACTTTTAGTTATATCCAAAGTTTAGTCTTTGCAATTGCCTCCATTTTAGCCAAAAATAATATCATATCACGAGTCTACAAATTCATTTATTTATATTTTTCTAAACATTTTATACACTCATTCATCCTCGTGATTGACTTCATTTGATTTATTGACAATTTATTTCGTTCTTTTTTAATTGTAGTTTTAAGATATATTACACATACTAAAACAACAGATAAATTTTATTACTTTTTATAAAAATATTTATCTTATATAATATCTTCAGTCATTTATCATTTCAATCTATCAATTTATATCTTTATCATAAATAATTAATTGTATTCTTTACAAATTAATTATTAATATTACATTGAATTAAAAATAATAAATAAATAAATAAATAGAAACAATTTTTTTCTATATGTAACAGTTAAAAAGGAATCTAAGGAGTATATTATTGTATATATGTGGCTCACTTGAAATCTTGAACACAATTTTTGCTAAAGAAGGGTATATCCTTCCATATTCATTGTTTCTCAAAAAAGAAAAGAAGTGTATTTCATGTTAGAAAGATATTAATTGTGTTTAGAAAGAGAGTGAAGTAGGGACAGATGGGGTGTGATCCAACCTCACCCTATTTCAGCCAATCACAAACTCTTATTATATTACTTTCGATGAGCCCTTCACATTCACTGTCCCTCCCTACATATTCCCTTATCTCCAACTCCTACTAACCACTCAAGCAACTTTGCACACAACAATATCAAAGCCTTCAAATTTCTTCATATCATATTCATCCATTTCCTTCTACACACTTTTCAATAACCCTTCTCCTTTGTTATCCTAAACTAACTATACAATATTGTAGTATACTCTCTGAACTCAAATGGCAACTAATTCTCTTCATTCAATTCAACACCATTCTCTCAGCAAACGCCACTACTACCCTTCTGAGACTGTTCCATCCACACTTTCATCTTCACTCTTTCTCAAACCAACCACAATCAACACCAGCATAACTATCTCTCACTCTTCTTCCACCACATTCTCTAGTCTCTCACAAACAACATCCTCCACACCATCATCAACCTCTCAAATCATCTCCTTTGAACTCCTCCAACAGCTTCTCAAAGCCAAAAACTTTCAACAAGCCGACGAAGAGACAAGGCGCCTTATTATCGTCCTTGCGGGTGAAGCGGCTCAAAAGCGCGGCTATGTTTTCTTCTCAGAGGTCCAGTTCATATCAGAAACAGACCTGAAAACAATTGACCAGCTTTGGAGAGAGCATAGTGACAACAAGTTCGGTTACAGTGTCCAAAAGAGAATATTTGGTAAGGTTAAAAAAGACTTCACAAAATTCTTCATTAAGGTTGGTTGGATGAAGAAGCTTGACACTGAGATGGAACAACATAACTATAGGTCTTTTCCTACAGAGTTTATATGGGAGCTCAATGATGACACACCAGAGGGTCATTTGCCTCTGACAAATGCACTCAGAGGAACACAGTTGCTGAATAATATTTTTACCCATCCGGCTTTTGATGAAGTACAAGAAGGCGAAGTTTCAATTGGTGAGGAAAATGGGGCACTCAAAGGGTTAAAAGATTCATCAAAGCCATTGGTTCAGAAGATCTTCAAGACAGACTATAGTTTCTGATAACTTCAGACAAGTTTACAATAAGCCTGTTGAGTGCATACAGAATGTAACTTACTTTGTGTTTTACTTTTTTAAGTATATACATAGTAATTATTAATTCATCACCAATAGATGAAGGTAGTTGCTTGAATTGTATTTTTTTTTTTTCTTCACTTATAAATTATAAGGATAGCTGCATTTTAGAAACTCTTTAAACCGAAGGTTAATTAATATGTTGGCTGTCATAATTTAAAAGGAGTTAGAAAACATGTTGTGAATACTTGTGCACATAATGGACAAAATAACAAAGCATGGCATCTTGTTTATACCGTCAGTTTCTAGTGACAGCTGCTAATTCCGTTGCAACTTGCAACAGAACTGTAACACAGACAAAAATTGACTGCTGCAACTTGTGCATTTTTCTATGTTGTTTTCTTATAAAGAGTTTCTCACTTTAGTTTTCCCGCCATGGCTTCATTTCTCTTTTTCTTTTCCCCCCACACCAAAACAAAACCTATTAACATCATTACAATTTTTAAATAATTATGAATGATTATATTTGCTACACTAACTTCTGAGTGTTTATAATTAAGAATAATGCTAGTGCAACACTTCAATTCTACAGATAACTTAGCTAATGAGAGGAAAATGAAGTAAAACCAACTGTTACTAGACAGTGAGAGTTACAAATATAGGTGAATGTATATGCAAGTCAACAGGTTATATTATTCGATTTATTATTTATTGAGTATAGCTTTACTAATCGAAATCCAAGAAAATGCTTAGTAGAAACAGAAATGGGAGAAATTTGCTTGGATATTTATTGTGAGGATTATTGAAGGGAAGAGAGCACAAATTATCATTCTCTCTTTACCTTTTTTTCCTCACCAAACTAGAGTAGTAAACGAGAATAGTTTTGTTTTTACTTCAAATTTTGGAAAACAATAAGTGTATAATCAGCTTGTGTTAAAATTTAGACTTACAACATTTACCTCTGTACTTCTTCTTTAGTTAATCCATTAAAACATGGGAGTAACCCTTTTTTTCCATTTAGCCTATATTCTCTTTCCC